>NC_064877.1:80253146-80268146 GCF_943734665.1 Anopheles aquasalis
GGTGACACACCTTCCAGAAGTGTCTAGTACGCGCGGTTTCAAGAGCGGTGATGATTGCGCAACATATCAGTGGAGCGCTTAGCGGTTCTTCCCTTGGTCGCTTGGCCGATTCGATGCCTAAAAGAACATTGCATCTTAACCAATAGAATTTTCCGGATCTTTGAATCGTGTATCAGCCATTTTCGTCTCGAACTATCGGTGGTAATTAGGTTGCTCCATCCTTCCATAACATTACCGGTTCCAACGTCCGTTCGTTGTTGCCTTTTATTGCGTTGCAACAATGGCCGCACTGGCCCCCGGGTGGACTCCGGCGTTGCCGTCGTCGATGGAGCGCGAAAGTAGGTCGAGCGCCACGATGGTTCAAGGGCGCGGTGCAAAGAGCGCGAAGAAAGAAACACCTGCATGGTGGCGAGGTGGCGGGCCCCCTCCGAAAGAACACCGAGGGGTGGTGGTGCGAGAGCACCGAAGAAGTCATTTCCTTGTTTTCCGAACCAATTCCGCAATCCAAATAACCGATTCCGATGCAGCGTTGCTGTGGTCAGTCAAGCCAACTGTGGCCCGCTAAACAAACACCTCAATCCACCCAGGTAGATATATCGTCGATGGTTTATTGTTCTTTCTTGAAACAACAAAGCGACGCTACCGGAGATTAGACGGGTTAGAGGGTGTTGGAGTGGGCACGACGTGTGGGTGGTGTATTTGGAAAATCCAAACCCCTTCTCGAGAGGTGCATTCACAACACAAGAGCGTCTGAGAGTGCAGCAGCACCGACGTACGACGACGACGACGACTCGAGTGAAGTGAAAACCCTTGTGATGGCGATGGATGACGCTCGGGAAACGACCGGTGGTGACCCACTTTCATGGCGAATCTACGATTTAGCTGCCACGGCCTGATCGTGCCAAATTGCAAATGGAATGGGCGCATTTTGATCGACTTTTTCCATTTTTCGCAACCTTTCACTCGGATGCTCGGAGCTCATAAATAGCTGGCGGAATAGTTGGAACTTGCGAGAGAGAGAGAGGGTTATATAAATCTCCTTCTCTTGGAGGTTCAGAGGTGCATACATCAGCATCAACACAAGATGGATGTTGATGGGTTGGATGAAGTAAAATGCAGCGGATTTTTACTTCCAAACTGAGGACCTTCACAGTGCAGCCTGCAATTTATCATCAAAAAGAACATCAAGTAGGCGTAGTTATGAAGTACTGTAACCATGTGGCAATCATCAAGAACGTCCAAGAACAGCGCACCCAGTTTCCATGGACACCGGCTTTATCCAAGTGTTCCCGGTTTGGGCCAGTGGCAGCTGGTTGAAACTCAATTATCCGACGATAAATTAGCAGCAGTGGAACCGTGCGTGGCTTGCAAGGAACCCTCCTCTTCTCCCGCCTGTGGCATGATGATCGCGCCATATCACGCCTCAATTGCCACTGATTGAAACGTATTTGCTGCTCTTGTGCTTCTGCTATTGCCGTGCTGGCTGGCTGGTGCGCGCAACAACTAGGCTCGGTACAATCCGCAACCGATCGGATATGGTCGGTTGTGGGCCGGCCGGAACCGGGTCTTCCCGGGTTCCCTCCCTTTCGGGGGGTTCGGTGCTACGGATTCCTCTCACCCACCGCCTGCCTGGAATGCCGTGGCCGAGAGGCACCACCACGACCGAAGGTGCAATTGACGGCACGAAATTACTTCAAAGAATTCCATCACGAGATGAGATTTGCCATCACCACCTGCATATTTCGCACTCACGCGCGCTTGGTCATTAGCAAGGCTCCGGGGCTCGAACAGATAATTAACT
Source organism: Anopheles aquasalis (assembly GCF_943734665.1). NCBI lineage: Eukaryota > Metazoa > Arthropoda > Insecta > Diptera > Culicidae > Anopheles > Anopheles aquasalis. Next base: position 80,254,948 of record NC_064877.1, read on the forward strand.
CCCGCGTCGGATGCCAGCGATTAGCAGCCGGGCCGCCACACGGCGGTGATCGTGCGCGGCTTCGAGAAAATTTCTTTTTCTCCCCCTTCTCGATCGATCCCCATCGGCAGCAGCAGGAGGATGTGTGGAGTCTCCCCCGCCGGTGGCCGTTTGGCGTTGCATTCGGCCTCGACATGCCATGGTTTTGCGTCACTCGAATTCGAAACAAACGGCCACAATGCGCTCTCTTCTTTTGCGATGGTGACGGTTTGACAATCAAACTTACATTTCCAAAAACCAAACTCTTCCGCTCAAGCAGTAGCAGGCGATCTTTAGTTGGCGATGACTTCTGCGTTGCAGTCGTCTCGGGGGGCGGGTGATGATAATGCTGCTGCCGCACTTGACACTTTTTCAAATCAAACTCTTGCTGGCCGTGGCCTAGCAACGACACAGGCGCGTACTTAGCACTTTCAGAAGGTTGTTTGTAAGTTCGCGAATCAGATTTCGCTTGCCCTCTCTGTGGTGCTGAAGGTACACTTTTTTTTTAACCCGCTCTAGGGAACAGGGCGGACACACAGGGCGCACGTAAAACCACACACAGTAGCTGCACAGACTGACGGACTGAGACTTTCCACTCGGGAGAAACACACAGCGGAACGCAATCTCGCTCTTGGTTTGCAATCAAACTGTTATTTTACTGTCGAAGCAAGCTGAGTGCGAGGACGTTGTAGCGAAGCGGTTGTTGCGAATGGAGCGCGAGCAACGTTGTGACCACGGTCCAACCCGTAGCACCGTATTTATAAACTAACCCACCAGCAGGCAGCAGTAACACGGCGCTCGGTTGAGTCGCGAGAGGACCGCACGCTCACTCACGAATGTTTGTATGTGTTCTGGTGGTGGGGCTTGTGCTCGCCACGCGAGAAGAGGCTTGGCGCTGCGATAATCGCGGACACGACCTATACACACGACGGTCGTGCTCGATGCGTGTACAGCCGAGATGATGTTTCGGAGGGGTGATAATCAGAAAAGAGCGGGGGACACGCATGACGCCACTAGCATCGTCGTTGTAGTAGTCGCCGCCGTCCCGCGCTCAAAAGCTGATCAGAAGACGACACGGGGTCGCCATATGGTGGCGCCGTAGAGTGCCGAGGGTGCGCAGGGTACGGTTCAATGTTTGTTTTGGATGCAAAACGATCGCTACGGCGACGGCGACTACGATGGAAACTTGCCGCTACGAAACGAGTAGCGAGGAGCCGATGAATGACGACGATCCCTTACATGCGCGACCACTCTGGCTCACCACGCCACCATTCAGAGGATGTGACGTTTGACGACGAAGGCAAAGACAACGCCACCGCCATCGCCGCCTCTTCGATCAATCGATCGACGCATCCTCCCATCGGGCGCATCTCTCGCTACGATTGTGTGTCAGATGATCTTCATGAGAAGGCGGCCGCCCCTTTTTGCTGGTTGGAGTGAAAGAAGAGGCAGCATACGATCACCTTAAACGGGGTAACTGGTTCGAGACGCAATTCGTTTGCCCATTTTGTGCGGCATCATTCAGCGAGCGACGCGACGAGATGATGGTTGGCAGAGGATTTAAGGTGGCAGGGATTTTGGAAAACAATTGTGCGCCATTTGCGATGATGGTTGGCGCCAAGTAGGCTGTGGTATTTAAAGCTTGCTCTACTTCTGCCAAGGTCCAGAAGTTTTGCAAATTATTTTCAAACGTTTGAGAATCAGTTTCACTTAATTAGTAAATTGGTTCACTTTCTCTTGGGAATCTTTCTTATTTGCGGTCATTTCTCTAAGTCTTTTCTTATTCCTTCCAGATCTTGAGCGATTTTTCCCGCTTTTCTCTGTAAATTTTCGAATTTCTGCTTCATTATTCAGTGAAGCTGCCTGGTTGCTTCTGCTGAAAACCACAGACTTATTGAAAACTCAAATAGTCACCACTGTGCAGTGTTGCTTAGATTGCTCCAATGCTACTATGATCAACAGTGTCCGGTTGTTTAATCGATTGTTTCGTTTGCTGTTTCTTGCTATTGATGGGGCTGTCTGCTTCATATCCTCTTGACCGGCAGAGCCAATGCAACTGCATCTCGAAAGCAAAGATCTAAAAAAGACCAGACAAATCTTTTCCAAACATTTAACCGAACAGCAATAGCAACAGCAAAGCAGTAAATAGTAAAAGTCACAAGTACTGCAGCTAAGCACTGCTTGAGCTTCTACAATAAATAATGCAACAATAAATGGGCAAAAACGTTAAGCAAGTAAAAGTATTGTATCTCATGCTCAAACCCAAAAGAAACTACCACAGCACTACACCACCACAATCATGGAGTGCATGGAAACCCCCGAAAAAGTAAAAGTGACTGAACACCCGTGAAACAGCGCGCTCGAACTCAACCGAAGAGAGGGTTTGCCAATTTCCCATCGCACTTCAGACCCACCCGCCAAAAAAAGATGCACCCAATGCGGGTGCAGCTCCACCGGTGGGGCTGGCAAAAATAAAACTCACCCCAAATAATGGCGAGAGCTGCGCGGTGGGCACACGCGCTCGTGATTATTTCTGCGCCACGGGCAAGGTGAGGACGGCGTGATGGCGTGAGAAATGGAGAAATGGCCAGTTGAACGAACGAACGTACCGCCAGGCGAACAAGAACGGTTTTGCTCGCGGGGGACTGTGGTCAATGAGGGAAGGTAGAAAGTGACCAGCGTGGCCAGTAAGTTAGAAAGTATGCGGTGTAGCCAGGGCTTCATCACACTCGTGGCCAGTGCTGGTTTAGTATTCGAGCGAGAAATTAAATAAATAAAATTAAAAACCATGAACCTCTTCGGGTTTCAGCGCAGATGCTAGTAGCCTGTATTGACACGTGGCACCGTTTGACCGAAGAACACGCGCAAGGCAAGGTGGGGGGGGTTCTGGCCAGTCTAGCAAGACGACACACAACAAAGACGGCGCGACGGTTTGTCAAATGGACAAACAACCGCGTGCTGTCGACAGGATGATAGCCGATCGACAGCTGTGGCCCTGGTCCTGTGGGATCTCCGTCGCTTCCTCACCGAAACACGGTATGGGCGATTGAGGGCAGCAAATTAAAAGCGAATGCTCCGTTACCTCGGGGCTCTGGCCGAGATAAACAACCGTAGGATTAACTTCTTCCAAGAAACACAATAATATCGCGTGTGGATGCCAAGAAATGTTCGGGATGTTGGCCTCGAACGTTGGCGGCCGAGACTGCACAGATGCACAGATGTCGCCGCGAAGGTAAGGGGGCGGAACCAGATCCTCTCACATGACGGCGGTGGCTCCACGCCACGCAGCAGATCTCCTCCTCCTCCTCCTCCTCCTGCTGTGCGCTGCGCGACATACGATCATCCTCACTATCATCAAAGCGGAAAGTCGTTTGGGGCGTGTGTATTGGGCATGCCATGTGCACGCGGTACACCCTTCCACAATCCAAGTGATTGCACTCTGCCATCTCTCTCTTTCTCGCTCTCCACCAAGTCTCCATAGTCCTAGTTATCAAATTCCAGGTTTGTTTTGACTGCAGTCTACAACAGTGTGTAATGACGAGAAGAGGCGCGTGTGATCCGCGCTCCAGCTCGTGTAGATCGAGGTGTTCTGAAAGGTTCGCCATGCGCCCTGCGCCCTTACGGTCTCACGGACCGATCAGATGACACGCCAGGAAGTTCGTGGAAGTCAGTGCCGAGAGACTACTGCGTAGAACCTATACGCACACGTTCACCCGCCCACCCGCCTGGCCGTCCAATCCATCAAGGCGAGATGAGCCAACTTTCACTGATCATTGAAGACAGAGCGAGCGAACGAGCGAGCGAGCGCGTGAGCCCAAGTCTAGACCTAAAATGAGGGTGAACCATTAAGTAATTAGCTTGGCGTCCGGCCACTGATGCTCGCACAAAACGATCCCCCTTGAAGCATGCGGCGGCGCGCGATTGCAGTTGGTTCCGATCCGAGGGCGTCTGTCAACCAGTTGGCACCGGTTCGGAACCGGTGGCGCCGTCGCGGTATAATCTACGCTATACGCCACTACGCAGCGCGTTTGTCCCACAGCGAGACAGTGCGGTACAGTGACGCCAATTTCGTCACTCTAGCTGAACCGGACCTCTAGACTCTGGCGGGCCAACCTTGGCAGCGATTAGAACCGAAGCGGAGAATGTGCGACGCGAAATGATTGAAATGTAGCAAAAGCATCGCAAAGCTCAGGCGACAACCAGAGTGCAGCAGTGCGATGGAAGCATTGCAATTATAAATAGGAGATGTCAGTTTTTGGCAATCAACCACTTGCCAAGATTTGAGGAACACAGTTAAGCCTCAGCAAGGCCACTTCTTCCCACCGGTTCCAGTTCAGTGATGCCTGAAAAGATGGATGGCATCCTTCTTCGCGACAACACTGCCAGCAGCACAGTGAAGGCTTTATGACGAAAAAAAAACATTGATAAAACACCGTGCCAGTGTGGTATATTATGACAATCTGACTGTTATGACTTGCAGCACAAGAGGTGCTCCGGTCCCACCTTGATCGCTGACCAGTGGGCATCTGTTACAGCATATCACGGGCGCGACAGCGGAAACGAAGTGGAAACGGAACATTGATCACCAATCGGAAAACGGATTCGGACGCCATAACACCAAACGGTCAGTTGAATTTTTCGAATAAATTCGTTTGCGTTGCGCAATCGCCGAGCCTTTCCAGTTGAGCGCGCCCGCACCGGATTCGTCTCCAAACGAGCCGCACGCAGCGCAGCGCAGCGCAGCGCAGTGGGTGAGAAAAAGTGACGCGATCAAGAATTCCTGGAACCTGGAAGTCCCACCAGAACCCGGGTGATGGTGGATGGTGGTTAGTGTCGGAAGTAATTGGCTCGTGAGCTTGCTAATTGCTTATGCAATCGCGACTCGCGACGACAGGCCACCGCCGGCAAATCCCAGCTCTCGCGAGAGTTCATTAGATGCCCCTCTGTGCCCTGTTGCCTTGGCCCCCCCTTCCCCGGTTGGTGGATCCCAAAAAGTTCCATCAATCGATTACATCGCATGGTGGTCGACATCACCTACCGAGAGCGTGATCGCTGCACACGCTGAGATGCAGCATGCATCATCGTGCTGCTGCTGCAGCGCGATTGCAGTTTGGCAGAGCTGAGCTGTAAGGGCAAAGGTGTAGCATGGCGTAGCGTGGCGTGGTGGTGGTCATCATCGCACAGCACGTGATAGTCAGCTCGCAGGGGAATTCTTAAATAAGTTGAATGAATGCTGTGCCCTTATCTCCTGCCCTGCTACTAAGTAGGACAAAAACCGGTATAAGGGGAAGCACGAGCACGCCTCAAACTTGCACGCACATACGACTACGGTTTATCGACGCCCCCAAGAATAATTGAAAACAGCTGCTAATCCAGTGTCCTTATGCAACCCAACACCCACCTACCGTGTCGGCGATCCTCTACACATTATGCAATGTATTCAATGCTGAAATTGCATACAAAACGATCTGCATCGGCATCGAGATAGAGCATATAAAAGTCCATCAAACCATCAAGCAGTACGGGATCGGTAGACACTTCTCGCCAACGCATGTATAAAGCTTGCAATCCAATCCGGGATTAAGTATTGGCCCGTAGTAGTAGACCCGTTATTGATTTAGTGGCCATAGGGTACAGTACCACCATCGGTAAAGTGCCGGGTGCCTTTGTAGCAATCGACTTTACTCCCACGAGGTGGTGGTCTAGCCTACGGGAACACGGGACTGGAACGGCGAGATCACTGTGTGGCAGCAGCTGCACGTGGGATGAGAAGCTGCAGGGTCTAACTTTCTTCCTTATTTGAGACTGGCTGGTCGTGGGGCCCCCACCGAGCTCACCTGAGGGCCATCAATCTTTCTTCCTAGGTGCCGCGCTGGAGTACTCTCTGTGGCCATTACCGAACGGGAACGGCGCGTGGAATGAGGATGCCCATGGGTTCATCGTAGGCCAGAGCGCAGATTGCCGATTGGCGAGTGGCGCGACGTCGGTGTGTCCGCCGATGGCGAGGAGACGACTTTCAAATGTTTTGAATCCGTCCAGACTTACGTCCAGTAGCCGGCTGGCGCTGCTGCCAACCTGGCGCGACACTTTAAATGTCAATCAATCATCATTGGTCTCAGTGGTGGGTTTGTGGGGAGAGCGAGAATGGCGGATGGCGACGCGACCTAGCCGATGGTATGTGCGCTAGGACGTCGAAGTGGTGAGTACTGCTGCTTCAGTGCTGACAGTACAGTCGCTTCCTGGAAATGCCGTAATGCGTGCAGGAGGAGCTTTATGCTGCCTCCCTGCATGGTATGCTGATGACGCCACTTTGGTGTTGGAAATGAAAGGACCTTCGGAGCTTCTCAACCATTTCATTACTTGGTGTGCATAAATTACGCTACTGCTGCTGCTGCTGCTGCTGCTACTGCTACATTTTGAGAACATTTTTTCCTTTGCCATTGTCTACCGCGCCAGATCAGCTGACAGGCGACGTCAAGCGGCAGAGAAATGCCAACAATCATTCCATTCCGTTGTGCGAGTCTCGGGTAGCGGGTAGGAAGACGATAGACATCTCACGATGCAGTGCATTCATTCCATAGACCGCCATCCTGCCATCACCTGACACCTAGGGCGGTGCTGGATGGGGGCGAGGGGATGGCGTTTAACAACAATCAGTCCCACGGTTAACGGCACGACTTGTGCCAGTGTCTCAGCTGACTCGGCAGAGTCGGCGAGAGGAACCTGACTAGAAATAACTTACGGAGCGTCGTTTTTATCTAATAATAGCACTATCTACGACTACGGCCACAAGCACGTCATCGATTGCGAAGTTTGCGTGCCAATAGTAGACTCCACCAACGCAGGCTCGCGACTCGTCGTCGTCGTCGTCCCCAGGTTCCCATCGATACCTCTGTTACCTCCTGGAACTCACGGACAGTAAAAGTGTGATCTGATCGCATTCTGGATGCAAAACATTCCGCACCGCATTCGGTCACTACTCTAGGGGCATGATCACTATCGTGCTTCCGTTCCGTTAACAGCGTGTTCCGCGTGATCTGGATGACGAATCCCCAACGGGGTAGACGGAGCTGTTGACAGACGGAGCTGTTGACAGAGTGTCGTAAAAGTACAAAAATATCCGTACACGGCGCGGGCGTCCCCACCGGACGAATGCTAAAAATAGGAAGCATTGTTTCCTCCGCACCACACCACCTCACACGCCAACGCACGGTCATGGTCAACAGCAGCCATGTGATCATGTGACCAGCAGTATGGGCTGCTGGTGCGATGGCGCAGGCTATACGCACTGGCGGAAAACTGTGTGAGAGATCATGATGATAGTTGTGCGCGCATGGCATCTTCGCAGCTATTTTGGCGTAAAGGAAGGACTGCACGCCACTGCGGCGTGAGTTTTCGTCCGGTCCTGGCCTCGGTCCGGTGTCAGGCTCCTTTTCAGGGCAATTCTTCCATTTTGTTGCATCACATACTACGCTGTTATGGGTGTACTGGCGTGTTAGATTCAACCAAGGTCCAGACGATACAGAGAGCGAGAGGGTTACATAAATTTGTTTCCTATTAAACTGGACTGGGCTCCCCCATCATAGAATACTCCCAGGCCGGCCCTCTAGTTCTGGCATGTTGCATGACCGGCGTACAGTTCATACTACGGAGAATATTATCGCAATCATCATCACGACGCTGGTCCGTAAAAAAAGGTGTCGCGTGTCCGCGTGGTTTGCCATTGGTCAGTCGTCAACGGCAGTACTCTTCCGTCGGATTTGAGATTAAATCTCACAATCTGTTGATTAGCACTCGCAGTCGAGCCATCTTCACCGAACGGAAACTTCCAGTGTCGGAGGGGCAAGCGCGTGCCATGCGCGTACCACCACCTCATCACAAAGCATCCTGAGCTCACTCGTAAAGGAGGTGACGGTATTTTCATTCTTGGAACTGTTTTTTCAGTTCGAAAATCTGTATTTCATCGATGGAAAACAGTACATTGCGTTGAGAAATTAAATCACCCCCACAGGACTGTTTTGCTGCAGTGACATCTGGCGCACTAACGGATTTGTTAGCATACCCTTGAACTCCTGGCACCATCTCCTGCGGTGGCTGAACCAACGGTTTCCTCGAACTCACTCGTGTTTACTGGCAGTGAACTATGAAATGGAAAATTTACAATATTAGCGTACACGTGGGAGAGTAAACGCTAGCGTACACGTGGGAGTGATTGACCAGCTTCCATCCGAGTTGCGATCGTAAAACTACAATTCCACGACGACGGCGGCGTCGCCGTTCGATTTGATGTTTCCGAGAAATTCCAATTTGGTGCGCCACGGTAAACAGTTGTACAGTGACCAGGCCTGCATATCACCTACATCTTGGGCTACAGCTCTTCTGCAGGATCTTATCTGCACCGATGACAAGCACCTTTTTCCCAATAAGCAATTGCCCTGATGGAGACCAACAAATTGATGACACACCGGCGACGACGTTCAGAGGGTTCTAAGAACGCGCATCTCCAAACACAAGCGATATCGTTGATGTTTAAACGTATTTGTTTTAAAATTTCAGTTTACGTCTTCTTTTTTTCCCAAATGTCTCCAGTGCTTCTTCTGTTAAGGTCCATTATTCATTCCAGAGACGGCATACCGCGTTCCGGTGAGACCATCTTTTTACCAGAAACCCCAAAAAAAAAAACAAACTCGACAACAAACAATATCGGTCGCTTCTGGATCAATCGATTTCCACGACGCGCCGCCATCGCTCAATGACGCAAATCGTGTGGTTCTTTGGGGACGCGAGATGCGCAAGCTTTTTGTTCGGCCCAGCTCGGCCTCAGCCTCATTGAACCTTGTTCCATAGCGGGCTACACAAAGTTGCCGGTTTGTCCTCAGAGCTGAGAGAGTAGAATGTTGCTGCAAGAAGTTCGACACTCCTTACGCAAGGCACCCACTCCTCACACGTGCTATCGTGGGTCATCTTCAAATGTACGTTGCTGTGTTGTGAGTTTCGCGATCACCAAACGATCCGCTTTATTCTGGTTTACAGCAGCAACAACAACAACAAAAACAAAGGAAAACAAAATCCCTACGACAATGAGGCACGCGTATCGAGAATCGTGCACACGAACGAGACCGCCACGAACACGGGCCGACAACAATTTACGGAAGAAGCCAGCCAGGCAAACGATAAACGCCCAGCATCCAGAATGGCTGAGCCCAGCTAAACCGTTGTTGCTGCATGTGGTTCGCAACGTGAGCCTTAAATGCAAATCGCAAATCGCTTCTCTATACGATGGCGTGCATGTGCATGCATATGCTGCATCGTTGTCAATTGATCACGAAGCACTGTCCGCCGGATGGACGGATGGCGCGCGTGAGTGATTCATTATCGCTGGAGCTGACAAATTCGCTGTCACACAATTCGCAACCAGCGCGACCACAGCGCGAACGCCATCTCCCCGATGGGATCAATCGCCGATTGTCAAGGATGATATAAAAAAAAAACGTTCATTAACACTGTTTGAACAGAAAATCCCATATAGTTCTAGTCACCAAGGGAACTAAATTAGCAAAGAACACATCTGGTGTTCCTGCCATCGTTCTTGTGTGTTCTGTGTAAAAACTCAGGTCCAGAACCTAGAGCCGATTGGGAAGCATCCTTTAGCAGCATACAGTTTACAGCTGATTGTTAATTGAACAGCCGATCGGAAGATCGGTACCTCGACCAAAACACTAACCTTCATCTAATTCCGTCAACCTGTGCTCAAGTCAAAATGTTAAAAGTCGGTCATGCATCTAGGCTCCATTAATGGAACCGCCTTGAAATTGAATTCATTCTTTCAAAGTGACCTTTCGGCCTCTTCGGCATGGTAACCGACAATCGGATTCACCTTTTGACCGTGATAAGTGAAAACAAATTCGCGGGAAATTGATTACAAAAAAAAAATGGCGAAAGTGAAGCTCAAGGTGCACCGAACCTCACGCCACATCAATTCGTTGGCCTCACGTCGCATGAAGATTCGCGATAGGGCGTGGGATTGCAGTGCACTGCACGATCACGATCGCACACCCGGTAACCTAGTGAAGAGGATCAGGAAGAGCTCAATGTCACCGCACAGCACCGGGAGCGTCGGGTGGGGTGTGACAAACACCACTCCCTCACTCACTCGCTCGCTCACGTCCAACAGACGGTCGCAACCGTGAATTGCAATTTCATACTTTACCCCGCCTCTCCTAGGTGAACTCCTCGCATCACGCCAGCGGAGTGATGGGGATAAATATAAAGGGAGAGAAGAAAAAAAAACCGCATTGAGACCTCGCAGCAATCCTCCGAAACTCCCGCAGCTGCTGATAGCACGGAATCGAAGCTAAAACTTTTGGTCGAAGTCCCCTCGAAAAGCCTCGTGGCTCTTGGGTTGAGTGATAATTTCTAGAAATCTAGATAAGATATTTAGGTCTTTAAGATATCGGGCCAAGGAGCCGCCGATAATCCTTTCCTCTTCCTTCTTTTCGCACTTTTGTCGCGGAATTTTAATTACGGCCGGCACCGGGCGACATGTCACCGTGTTGCTAGGGCGGAACACACCCAATGCTTGAAACCATTTATCACACACCTCCCCACCCGATCGTCGTCACGGTCGCGGCCAATCCCCCCCACCAAGAGGACGCCACCTTTCGCCAGTTGCCGCCTTTCATGCTCCCAAAAAAAAAAAAAACGCCACACTGAACCTCCACTCCGTCGTGCCAGTTCTTGGTTTGAATTTAGTATTGTTTATACACCACCGTGACATTTGTGTGACCGGCCGGTCGACCGGTCGCCCGGGTATCTCGGCGGCAGTCGGCGACCATGGGAAACAGTTCAATCATCTGGTGGCCACGACCACACTATAGGTAAGATCGTCGCTGCCATCGTCATTTGGCAGTGCGGTGCCGTGCGCTTGTGATGATCTTTTCACCTTCCTCAAGTAATCCCGCGGCAAACACCTGTTTCTGGACCAGGGCAGGTCGAACAGTTCGACTGTTCGGTTATCAGTACTGGACGGGTCGTTGCTGGGCGTACTTTTCCATGCCCGCCGGGAGCCGCTTTAAGCCGCGAATAGATTGCATCAGCCGCGGTATACTGGGGTGGCCGAGCGATGAGATGAAAATATTATTGAAACATCGGCTTTGCCCCCGAAGTGCAAACAAATGCAAGGTAACGCTGCTACTGCTACTGCTGCTTCTTTAATTGCTACTCCCTCGGTAGAAGAATTGCTTCAGCTATGGCTTCAACTACAAGTCCTTGTCTGTCGTGCTGCGATATGGGTATTATTATTATGCCCAAGCTCTGTGTGGAACTTCTAATGAAGGAATCCGATATGAAAGACATCAGTAGCGTCAATAACTATTCCGCTTGTTGTTGCCGTTAACTTCCTCGATGAATTCCTCGGAAATTGCATTTTAAGCGCTACCTGATAGCCTGATGATACATTCGCTGATACTTCTGCCCTGCTGCTGCTGCTGCTGCTGCTGGTCGTACTACCAGACAATCTAACACGATGGTGCTAATTCCATTGCCCTAGCAAATGATGTCACGAACCCGCCATTCGTCTGGCTGACGGTGAGCAATATTTGCTCGATGATAACGAGATTTATCTCCGTGTCACGCCACTACTTGTACCGCTTTTACATGCCCTAGTGATCGCACATTGACGGAACTATGACTCATCGCTATACCGCGCCTTGTACTATGAATCGCAACACGCTCAAGATTTTGACCATTCGACGCCATAAAATTGTTGACCAAATTGGCTGATACCACCAGCACCGTCACCACCTTGGCACACCTTGACTGTATGTTTAGCATAACCAGCACATTATAACTACCACCGCCACCACTGCCCCTCAGTTTCATCGTCCTCCTCTCGCGGCATTGAGTTGGATACTTGTTTACGCATGTGACGTCACATTACGTCCGTGCATATGATTGACCCATGCGAAGGTTGCTGACCATTTAGACACCGACTGGGACAGCAGCCGAAAACGGTAGAAAGACAGAGACAAAATGAGAGAATGGGGCATCACAGCGTGCGCGTACTAGCGAGACGCCATTTTTCGGACCTTCGACTCCACCAGGTTTGCGTCATAACCATCATCAACATCATCGTCAGAGTGGGAAGCAGTGCGGTTTGGAGGGCTGGGGAAATCCAAAAGTCTCATCAAAACATAAACACCACGCATCAACACCAGCTGATTAGAGGGTGATGGTTTTGGGAGTAGAGAGCGCCACACTAGATGCTAAATCCGGTTAAATCTGCCAAAAACCAGGCAACACCAGGTGACTGCTTGTGTGAGTGGCTGGCATGCCCGTGTTTACGAATGCACCGTTCTACGTCCTTGCCATGTGTTCCGGATATGGGAATCTCCGTCGTTTGCTGGAATGAACGTGTTTCCCGTCCCGCAAGTGCGTCGCAATGCCATCGAAGAAATCAAAGATCGCGATAGAAGACGTGCATGACCTCGGTGGTTTGAAAGCGCCCGTCCGCACGCCCACATGGGAGGAGAGGGAGGCTTGGTACTTTTCTTACAATTTGTTCCAGCAACTTCCGGAGCCGGAGCAACGACATCGAATTCCACTTACAGGGCCGGTGGTCCCCTGGGTCTCTTGAGAGACCGATCGTCGTAGCGTTTGATTGCTGATAGGTGTTTCGGCGGGATCGGCCTCAGCTCCGGTTTGCAGCAGGAACCTGTTCCCGGCCCGGGAAGACGCGCTGCTGGCGAAGTAGCTGTCAAGTGGGTTCCCTTTCCCGTGGTCACGTGATTGGGAATTGTTTGTTTTGATACGGTGATTCCTTTTCCAATGCCAAGAATGTCTCGTCTCAGGAGGACGGACAGGTTTGTCGGCTTGCAAGCCATCTCGGAATGAATTATCTAGAAACTCCCGCCGATGTACGAGCCAGCGCGTACAAAGCGACCACCTTGTGCGTGCCTTTTGATGGATAACGTGGTCGATGAAATCAGATTTGCCTACACGGACACGGCGTCAAGTATGCTAATCGAACGTGCTTTACACACATGATTTGGTGGGGGAATGGCACTCGGGAATCATTTTATATAGCCGGTGGACAATCCAAATGGATTCGGGATTCCCCCGTTGCTATTTGATATTGATTTATGAATCAAATCCATTGTGGCATTTGGTGAAATCCCTGAACC
>NC_064877.1:80270646-80273146 GCF_943734665.1 Anopheles aquasalis
AAAGATTCCAGAAGTTCCTACATTAAACAACGGTTAAAAGCACAAGGTACGATGTGGTGTGTTAGGGGCAACTGGCGTCATTGCATTAGCATGGCGAGCCAAAGGTTAATCATCCAGAACCCCATTCCGTTCGCGGCCTACTGGGTATTGGATCGCGCATAATACATTTTTCTATTTGAAGTCGTCGCCTACTGCGACCGCCGATGTCAACCGGTGCGATCAATCTAATGAGGGTAAAGACCACTGGAGACTCAGCTACAGGGCAGCTTTTCATACCGAGCGTTATCATTGGGGAACGCGGGGTGGCCGGTGATGGTAAGAACCGTATAAGCCTTCACCTCTCACCGAGTTATCGCCGGAAGGTGGTACACGTGTGGTCGCCGACCAGTGTAATCGCTTGGCTTCCCGATGGGGGGTCCACCGACGCTTACTTATCACCCACACTCCCCACCCCCGATCGCACGAGAGAGTTTTGTTTTGCTGAAGATTAGAAACGCTGTGGCACGCTGACCGCAACTGGGTCTGTGTTCGAGCAAAAGGGCAAAGAGATCTGTTTTCCGGGGAAAGCTCTAAATGGACCTGGCCAATCCGCTTGGGCGACCGTTGGCCTGGAAAAAAAAACCTGACATCAGCAGCACCAACCAGCCAACAAACGAAATGCGTGACCCGGCAATAAAGGAAGCGTCGTGCCGTGCTAGCGTCCCAGCGGCGACGGCGTCTCGAAAACGAACAATAAGAAGAACGTAATCGTGGCCACAAAAGAACGAAAACAAACACACCTGAGCGCACCGAATCATAGGCTAGCAACAAGATAAAACGTGTCACCTGTCGCCTGTTCACACCACCCACCGCCAGTGCGGGTGGGTGGTTGGGGGGATAAATATGTCCAGCCTTTTTCTTCCCTGCTCTCTTCCTCACCAGTGATGCTCTGTGATACAAACCAATTTGCTACAACACTTTAGCGCTTGCTTGTGCGGTTTGTTTGTTATCAGAGTTATCACCTTTTTCCTAATATTTTTTTCCTTTTTCACCCGGCCAGGAGGGCTTGTACTACGATTGTTAATTAGCCTTTTAATCGATGTACCGTGGCGGTGCAACAATCGAAGTGACCTACGGTGAAGAAAGAAAGGATTACCTGAATTTTTACCAAATATGTACCTCAGAACGGCGAGAAACGGAACGGCTTTTCGGGCACGCAAACTTTCACAGACCGGGAGGATTTTGGCCACTGCTTTCTCCCGCCCACTATTAAATTATGCACTGCCGTTTCTGGATCGAGAATTCCGAGCGGTCCACGGTTTTTTATCGACACAGAACACAGAATTTCCACCACAGAACCAACGTCGCCTGCTGTTCTGGAGCAAATTTTTTTGTTAATAATTTTCAAGTTTTTTTACCCGATCAGCACAGAGCTAGCAGGGCTGCCAAGATTTCCCAACACATGTCCCCATAAATATCGGTCGCATTGCCTCCTATCGAATTTAACCGGTGGGTTGATCGGCTTCACGTTGCCGGAAATAAAATGAGGTATGATTCAAGTTCTCCAAGGAATTTAATAAAAGTTCCAATTGCTGATTGAAGAAATGGAATACTCCTCGGTGTGGCATAAAGCGAGGGAGTGATTGTAGTTGAATAGGTTTGCTACATGGGTAAAAAAAACGCACGCACGTCGCTAAAAACACTTTTTCCGCGTAAAATCGCTTTTAAATCGGGGGAAAATGTTCACCATTCTGTTCCTTTCCATGCACTAGACCAACAAACTGCACTCTGGTCGTGGAATCGGGTTTTTCCGCGTCGGTCGATCTTCGGTGAATCGTTTTCCCCGGGGCCAAGGTGTGCACCAGGACACGAACGCAAAAAAGCAGCACCCGCGAAGACGCACGATTCCGTAAAACGCTCCAGAACCAGTAAAACCTTGAGCTAAATTGTGATTTTCCTGGTGTGTCTGCCTCCGGACTGTTCCTGCATCGAAGGGGAAGAGGAATTTATCGAAAACAAATAGTTTTGGACCGAGTGCTACGGCCTTGGAAGTGCGCGTACTTTCCGCTGTTGGTGATTCCGTCGCTACCGTGGGACATTCCCTGAGGCTTCCGCGTAATTGGGTATCATTGGCTGCATTAGCAACCAGAGGCCAGCAGAAGCATTCGGCACGATGGCTGGCTCGTCAAGGTAAGGCTGGCTGGTAAACTTCAAGGTAGCCGGAACTAATTCCTCCTCTTATCTTCCAAACAGAGACATACAGCTGCACAAGGTCTGCTGCAACTCACATCCGGATGCACCGCTGATAGAAGATTACCGAGCGGGCGACATGATCTGCTCCGAGTGTGGTCTGGTGGTAGGTGACCGAGTGATTGACGTTGGCTCCGAGTGGCGCACATTCAGCAACGAGAAGGCCGGCGTCGATCCGTCTCGTGTCGGTGGTCCGGAAAATCCGCTGCTCAGTGGTGGCGATCTGTCCACGATGATTGGCCCCGGAACGGGTCCTGCATCGTTCGATGCG
>NC_064877.1:80283146-80315646 GCF_943734665.1 Anopheles aquasalis
ACATTCATCCGTCCCCTTCCTTCTGATGCCTAACATCAGTCCGGTACTGCCCTCACTGATACTAGCCGGGATCGTCTAGCGTGGCGTCTGACATTCAACCCCTACGTCGCCAGATTCTAGAGGCAGCTCTCACTGAACGCGCGTCCTGTGTTACAGTGGGATGGAACTTTATTTTTTCTTCATCTACCTCGTACCAAAAATCCGTCGATACAATGACGGTGACAACGACACCAAATTGGGGAGGTAAATAAACTAAACTGTCGGAAGGGCTTGAGATGAACATTCAATTAAATCCGTCCACCGTACCGGTCGGTCGATGTCCGGATACCAAGACAGTTGGAGGGTTTGGTATTTTCTGGCGTTCCTCGCACAGAGTGTAAAAAAAAAGATTCACCAACTGGGTGATACCGGGTATACCTGTCAGAAAGGTGTTCATGTATTGCAGGCAATACTCCAAACCATGAACTGTAGTTGAAATGCTCATATTTGCAATGCTTTGTGCACGGTGAGCTCGTCTCGTCTGCATGCCAGGCTCTAGTGTATGGCATGCTCCGCACGTTCACAGTCGTACAAGGGGATTTCGTTTACAAGGGAAAGGTATATACTTTGTGGTAAGTCCATTCCTATCCGTGCGGTGACGGACATCCTGCACAAACGCCAGCAACAACCAGCAACAGTGTCCATCGTCCTTTTGCTGTCGAAACTCTTGTTTTTCTCGCCGGATCTAGGGCCGGATCCGTCTGAAAACGGACGATGGACGATTCGTGAATTGTGTCTCTATGATGATGGCCTGGGGATACGGTTTTGCCTCTGCTAAAAGTCAGGACGCGTTGAGGTGGTTTGCGATTTGATTTGTTCACTTGGACGAACTGGAAAATTCGCTCGTAATTATACCCTTTTGATCCTCCACTCGGTGCTGCTGCTTCCGGGAGACCGGAAGGGATTTGTGAGGATTGCCCATTGCCGGAAGACCGGGACTGGTCCGCGCCACACCGTACACAATTATGACCGTTAAAGGTGAAGAGTACATTAATGGGCGCACAACCGTTCCAGGAACAGGAACACTTGCCCGGCCCCAAAGGGGGACGACTGTAATTTCATGCTTCAAGTGCAATGCTTTATCTTGTGGACGTTTTTGGTAAGTATTTCGTTATGAACGCTATTACCGCCGTGGGGATTATGTTTAATGAAACCTTTCACGGTGGACATGTACTACTGGCAGTTGTTGTTTGGCAAACTCGAACACATTCGGACCGAAAAGCCGAGTTCTCTATCACATTTCCATGCAAACATCATGTCTTCCAATCATATCTAAAAGCTGTAGTACGTCCATTCGCCAGTCGGATGGTCGGAGAAGCGTACAAAACCACATCGGACGGGAGGTAAGGTGAGCCTTTCGCGGCTTGATGTCACACCGGGACCGGGGGACAAAGTTTGCCTTTCACATAGTCGGCGCATTGTCGGCGAACGATAACGGCCATTGTAAGCAATTGTGGAAAGTGAATGGGCTGGTTTAATGATAGCGCTGGCTGGCTGGCTAGGGAAACTCATACGCGCTAGATCCATAGACTCGCCCCGTGTCCTGGATGTTGGCACGATGTGCCGCAATTGTTTCGAGACCGATGTCTGGCAGTGTAGTGATTGCTTTTGGCCTTTTCGCGTGTTTTTCCTGTTTCGAGTTTTTATGTTTTGTGGTAAATATTCTCTGATATTCAGAGATTTTCAAAGAATATATTGTGTGTATTTTTTCAGCATTTCTGGTATGTTTTTACAATATGTTAAAGAGTAAGAAAAAAGTTATTGTTTTGAAACGAAAAGTTGTAAAAACGTAAATTAAAAACGTGATCATTTTTTATACATTAGAAATTCTTCTATGGTTCAAAAGGCATGGAAAAGGAATAAAAATATGACATGGAATGAACACAACAGTGATCAACTGAGACTCTTACACTCCAGTAACTGCTAGACACTAGCAATGTTAATCAAGTGCAATTCTTTTAAAACATAAAGCTGCCCAGATCATGGTGCTGCAGTGCACTTTCCGCTCGATGCACTGCAACCGCAATCACCACTCGCCATCTCGTTGAT
This sequence comes from Anopheles aquasalis, assembly GCF_943734665.1. Lineage (NCBI taxonomy): Eukaryota > Metazoa > Arthropoda > Insecta > Diptera > Culicidae > Anopheles > Anopheles aquasalis. The sequence goes on from NC_064877.1 coordinate 80,285,235, forward strand.
GGTTACGAGTGCCGGAAAGTGTTTGTGGCTTTACAGTGCCCAGGCCCGATCTAGCTCCCAGTGCCCGTGATGGACATTAAAGAGACAAACCACACACTTTCTGAAAACCTTTAACTGATTCTCTCATCCTGACCACGCGTGGTCCATTTTCACCGCATCGCTGTTGAAAGTTTGAAAATTGTTTTTTTCTCTCGGATAAACACGAGTCCAGCGCATCAATCACCTACAGGTGACGCATGTAATTTGTCCCTAAACCAACCTTACAATCGCTACCTTTTCTGGTGCTGGTTATCGTCAATGCATTTTATGGCTAAATTATGCACCCTCCTTGGTACAAACAAACTGGAACACGTCTTTTTCGGTGAGTTTTCCCTGGCTGCTAGCTGGAACCATCTGCTCATCTCATCGATAACGCGTCTTGTTCCGAGTCCTTCGCATATGCTGCTCCGCATAAACGGAGGTGACGGTGATTGAAGTTCCGGACACCATTCCCCCTCCCCCCACTCGAAGAATCGGGATATAAGAAAGCCAATCGTGGGTGGGCTTTGTTGTGTGTGCGGCGCTCAGCAAAGTCAGCGGGCGTTTGAATTATTCATACATTCCTTCCAGAGAACCCCTTTCGTCGGGCGCGCTCATTACGTGCAAAAGTTGTATAAATAAATCCCGGTACGAGCCGGTGCCGGTGCACACATCTGTCACGGGACGGGATATGCGCGCCCGTCGCTGTATCAGACGGAATAAATTATGCTCAGCGCTCTAGGACATGGCCACCACGGGAACGCGAAGATGATGGTTAGTATCTGCGCCCGCGAGACGGTCTTTCTCATTTTACGCGTATTTGCGTACGTCGTTTCATCGGTAGGACGTGTTGTCGGACCACAACCGAAGCCAACAGACAGCCAGACACGAGACAAGAAGTCAGCAGCATCGTGTACTCCAATTTTAACGTCACATTCTAAAGCCCAAATAGCTGCTGACGGATGGCACTCGAATGGCTCAAAGGACCTCGCGACCCTCTGCACCTGAACCCCCACAGGATGCTCTGCAGTGCAGGAAGATGAAGTGTCGGTCTTTATTGATTTTTTTTATGCTACAAGAGGGAAGCAAGAAACATGATTCCTGGTGCGTGGTGAGCCGATGCCTATCGGAAGCATCTTTTTTATGATGGAGAGATAAGAACATTGAGTGATATTAAAATGTTGTTCGCGCTTAGAAGAGGGGAAATCATAAGCGATGTACCATCGTTTTAGGGAGCGAATTATGCATTTTTAATATTTTACGATATGGATCTTGCTGATTGAATTTGGTGAAATGCGATCATCTCTACTCGCTTCAAATAACTGATGAGTAAGCAGTAAATCTTACGCAGGATTTGCTGTTTTGTGGAAAAGAGAAAAGCAAAAGAAAATGTGGGAGTTTGCCTACCAGGTTGGAATCCTTTCAACCCGCCCACCCTGACAAAGAAGCACGAGAAAAATGCCTTCTCAGCATCGCCAATTGAACTCCAGGAATGCAGTCGGAATTCAATCACGCAATCAGTATTGATCCAGCCGATTGCAGATTGCAGGCAACAGAATACCAAAAGGGTGGTGTGGATGGTGCGTTCTGGCGCCTTTCCACGGTTTTCTTATCCTTGATTTCTGCATTTCATATTCTGCCTTGAGTACAGCACACACCGATTCCATGATCTGCCATGATGATACCAAGGAATGCAGTCACGGAAGAACAGGATGCCTTGGGATGATCCGGATGGGAAAATTGGAATAATTTCAACTTTCTCCAAACGAACCGCTCATCCTTCCATCTCGGTGGAAGCCGGAAAAGCTTAAGTAGCAGGTGTTTAAGCCTTTTTATTAAAACTCCTTGCCGTAGACCTTCTACAATGCACCATCATCATTGTGTGATCCCCGTCCCGGTCCAGGAGTTTTCTTTGTGAAAATCCAGAATTTTCTCACCAGCTAAAACGAATCATTCACACCTTGCCAGTAGAAAAAGAGGGTCCTTAGCAAAAGCGGAACGATGACGAATGGAAATTCTTTCTTTCACTTTCGTCTCACTTCGACGCCATTTCGTATGCAGAGTGGCTCACCTCAGTCCAAGGGAGGGTGGGTGTTTGGGGCCAGCATTCAGAGCGACTGTGGTTGAATCGAAATTTAGCACCACCTTCCATGGATGGCCACAGTCCTTCCTCCTTTACCGCTCGCCAATGGAAGTTACAATGAATTTTCATTAATTATTTATCAGATACGGACACGGTTCTGGTGGTGGTGAGCGTACGACTCACGTTTGCTATTCACCGTGGCGAAGCGTCTGGGCTTGCTGCCGGGCTCTGTTGTACCTGTTGGGAGGACAGCATTCCTGTGACCTATCTGTAAGGCTCTTGGTGGGCTATCGACCTGTGTGATGTGATTAGAATGCATGTCGCAAGCATCGTTGCATGGAACGTCATGATCAACATCAAATTTACTTGCTAGTAGTTCCGACTTACTAATGCATCATTCATGTACTATTTAAAGGGTTTTACATAAGAGAAGCTGTCGAAGTTAACGAAAGATACAATCGATGACGGCAAGTCAACGCCCCAGAAGTAAACGTTTAATGTTACGCAACAGCTTCAATTATCTCTACCTATTAGACAACACCTTGGGCTCCCTTCTGTAGCCTCAAGGTATCGTTTAGAACGCTCTTAACACCCTCTCTCCAGGGTGCACTCTTTTACGCAGGATCATGTTGCTAAACTATTGAGGTTAATGTGTAATCCACGACCCATCGTTCAGGCCATAGGCTAGGGGAAGAACAGTTCAACGGCCTATCCTGCGTTGTAGCCCGACTACGATTCCTACTAAACGAACCATAGAGAGTGAAGTAATTAATTTTACATCCTCCAAAGCCGACGCGAGTCGAGGCCCCTTCAAGTAGTCATAAAACTTAAGCAGCAGCAGAAGGAAAACATGCCTTCATTCCGACTCGGTGTTTCAATAATGGCGCACCGCACAGCAGAGACCACACTGCGGGGAGTCCTGGGCGCCGTTTTTTCTTTCTCACTTTTTCATGCCTTTTCATCCCTTCAGCAGTCCGACCGCCAGGAAATTAATCGATCCCCCAGTGAAAGGGTCGCCCGAGAAGTCCGTGGAGCAAGCGGACGAGCCGACGATAAACGATTGGTTCACGGATGGCACTGTCAGCCAGTCAGCCAGTCCGCCCGCCAGAGGAAATTCTCCTGAGGGCGCCACAAATCCCGCCTTGGGAATCTTGGGAAGCTGCACCACCATCGGGATCGGGCATGCCAGGGAAAATGAATGAAAAGAACTGGGAACCGGGTACCGGGAGCGATTTCATTGGGATGCAATTTTGCCTTTGGAAAACTCCGTCTAGTCAGTGGCAACTGGCTGAATTTCTGGTTCCTCCTATTCCGCTACTTTCCTTTTTTTTAATAATATCCCAACGTACATCCGGCAGCATGCAATGTTTTCGTGAATGGCCCGTGATGGTTAGCAGTAGCACCAGCAGCAGCAGACCGAAAAATAAAACGAACGTAAAAAAAAGACCCTCTGGACACGCTCTGCATAATGATCTGCCTACGAGGGGTGAGTCGAGAAAAACCCCGGAAATACTACACATTTCACTGGGAAACCGTCTGTCTACGGACATGCGAAACGAATAAGATACCGACTAGTAGATGGGGATAGTGGAAAACTTTCGCAAAGTATCTCTAATGTATTTTTTTCTTTCTCTTGTTTGCTTTGAAATTGAAAAACACCAGAATGGTTCAGAGATTTGCTGCTGCTGCTGGTCCGAGCCTGGTCTGTGTGTCGAGAAAATCAGACGGCGCCGGCAGGCATCGAGAAGCCTGGCCTATACACGGCGTACCGACGACGTTTATCCTTTGATAAACTGTCACTCCCATTGCGAAAGGGTATCAGTAATCCCCTGTTGCTCGCTGGCGGGTGGTGGTTCTAGCATGGATATTTATTATGAAAATAATGTGCCACTCCCCCCCGGGAAGGGAAATCCATATGCACAATATGGCCGCTCAGCAGGGAGATCCTTTTGTCTCGCAATATTATAAAATAGGCTAGGGAGTTGGTTTTTGAGAAATCGAAAACGTAGATCCTTTTTTACGGTGTCTCTTGCAATTTTGTATCATAGTTGGCTGATTCAACAGCTGGATTAAAATATCGATCAAATTTTTAAAGCTTCTCAAGAAGGCCATGATGCAAGTAGCAACGAAGCTTCCAAATCTTAGCAACCTTTGAGCAATATCGGCTCGCAAAGTGCAATTGTTCGCTGTTTAGTTTGGTGAAACGGATCAGCAAGTGCTCGTGTGTTTTAAATAGTTTTTAAAAAGTGCTCAGTAGTTTCAATTTCTTAAATATCCAGTGTCTTGAAGACCTTTGCAACGGCGGAGAGACGGTATCGTCATTGATTCCGAAGGATTCGATATGAAGCGTTGGTTGAAGACGATCGTTTACGAGTGGTTGAAGAATCTTCATTACGCGGCCAAGACCGCTCGTCGGTTGTAGCAGCCGATAAGTAATTAAGAAGACTTCCAACTTTAACAAGAAGATAACATCTGAATCGATGAAAGCATCACCAAGGTAACATATTAATTAACGTCCGTAATGTAACCACCAGAGTGGCCGCCGTTGGCTAACCTTGTCCGGCATCAGAAACGCAATTATGATGCATCATTTGGCCACACACTGCCAAACGCAACCACACATAAACCCCCTTAACCGCCATTTAGATTGAGTTATCGACCCACACCTCCTGGCTCGTTGCCTAGAAACACGGTATCCGGTGCAGGTTTCCAGACGCCAGACTCGCATATGATTCATGCTTACGCTCCCTGTGCGCTCCGCCTGTCCGCACACTAGCAGCGTGTGTCTGCGTGTGTTCCATCCCGGTTTGATCTCTATTATTCCAGTACACTGCGATGCTTTGTCCTTTGCGAAGCGAGGGAAATTCGCGCCGTCTCGATCCCTTCGTACGGTGGCACCCTTCCATGGGCCTCCGGTTTTGCAAATCGCATGGCCAGCCGCTTGTTGAAAGGGTGGCTGTGGCACAGAGTGGTGGTTGGTGATGTAATGAATTCAATTACCACCTTTGTTTACACCGTTTTTGCTACCGGTTTTCCAGCTCCACCAGCTTCCGCTTGGTGACCATAATTCAATCATTGAAATGAAATTGCGCTTCACTCTCGCTCCTGGCCAGACGTCTAGATGGCTGTCTGTTTGGAGTCTGAATGTCTGTGCGAGCGATTTCAGGAGGATGACATTCGAATTTGGCGAGTTATGATGATGCAAATGGGATGATTACACGCAAACGTGACCATTTAATTTGCCAAATTATTCAAATCGCCCCACTGTAGCTCATTGACTGCTGCGTTCGTTCGTCGAAACTCGCAAAAGCTTGATGGTTCGATTAGGCGAATGCTGTTCTGTGAATGGATTTTCGCTTTCCATCAGCTGCAACGCCTGCAGCCAAACCAGGTAATTTTACTCCAGTCGAACCCTCATTACGGCAGACGGCGCTAGGACGGCGAGGGAACACTAATTAGCATGCAAGCGTCCTTTGGCGACAAGCAACGTCAGGTAGCGGGCCGACTTGCAATCACAAGCGCCCAAGGGTCACGACTTTTGGCCGACCAATACTCGCTGTAAACGATATCGACATCAACAACACCACAACCGGTGCAGGGATGATGGCGGCAAGTCAACCAACGCACGCCAAAACATAAATCCTTGGTGTCACCGAGTGAAATGGATCGGGTAACGTTTGTGAAGAATACAAGATAAACAAACCCACGAAAACATGAACGAGACTCGAACCGAGAAAGGGAAAAATGAGGAGCGTCCCTTTGCCCGGCGTGTGTTTCTGCAACCGAATTATCGCCTGAAGAGGGTGCGAGTCTCGAGTAGCGTACCTTGCGCTCTTAGGATATTTCTCTCCCTCTTTCTCTCTCTCTTATCTCTCGGCCAGGATCTCTCTCCCCCGTTGTAGTAGTCCGCTGCCAAAAACCTGCCGTGAGTGCCCTCGGGGGGTGGCCGGAGATTTTCCTTTTTTCCCACCAGATTTTCCACCTCTCTGCTCATCGTCGTTCCCCGCGGCAGTTGCTGTTGCACCGCCAGTTCTCAATCGTAAGAGAGAGGAGGATCGGGTGCTTGTGTGTTGTCCTACACCCGCAGCCACTCTCTGCTCTTTAACTGGATGCGATTTTTCATTGATAAGTGTACCATCCTGAGTCCGCTGATTCCGGAGAACGCGAGTGTTCCAATTAATCACTCGCCCCCGGACCGTTTCGAGAGTGACCATTTGAGTGAGGTGGTTCGCCGATACCACTATCTTCATTAAATCATCAAAATCAGCCCAACAACAGCTGGACGCGCGGAGGGTTTTTGGCAGGAAAATGGAAAATCCTCCCGGTGGACGCTGCCCTGTCTGTGTGGGTCTGTGTGCGGCTGCGTTCCGTGTACACTCACGTGGAGGCTCCCGTGGAGGCGCAAAGGGAGCTCAATGGATGTGCATGTTGTTGTCTCCGGGACGACAACTAGGGTGTATCCTTTCTGCTCAGCTTTCTCTTCGTGGTCGTCGTCGGCTAGGCGTTTTCTACTTGGTCTCGTTTGCTATCACTCCGTCCCCGCCTACTGCTCTGCCGTATTCTGCACCAGCAGAGTTAGGAATCACCTAGTTGATTGCACAATTACTTGTGATTTTGGGCTATGGCCACTTTTCACTGGTCGTTAACGACCTGCTCACACCACCATTTCCACCACAGGACAAAATGAAGACACTTCTTCTTCTTATTCACTTCTTTGCACTGATATTGCTCGCCCAGAAAGCAAGTGAGCAGAAGAATGCTTAACTGCTTGCACGCTTAAAACAAATCACACGAAAAACGAGAAGCAAAAACTGGTTCTGAACGAATCAAAAGACAGATCACTTTGGACTTAAAACGCCCAGCACACACCTTCTGCACGATGCTTAGTGTGAGATGAAAACAGTCGACACAGAAGCAGAGGAGAACACCAGGAGACCTCGCGATATCCTAAGCGATCCTTAGAGAGATCAAGTCGAAGCACAGAACCCGGCCACGGCCTGCCCCGGGGAAACGGAGAAGCAATAAAAGGGGAATATATGTATGGAGCAAAGAACTGAAACACGCACGCCCAACGCACGCCACGGTCATCCGTACGCAGGCAGATACAACGCTGGACTGAAATTCTGTCCGGATTCCGGGAGCGAAGAGGACCTGCAGAGCGCACACATAAAAGGATCAAACTTTCGGAGTAATACATTTCTCCCTGAGTTCCTGCGCGCCTGACATGAAAGCGGTTTTCCCACAATGGAAGTTGCACTCCAGGACGGAAAATGAGAACCGTTTCTCTTTCTCTCTCGCACATACTCTCTGTCGTGTATGTTAGTGTGCGCCGTTTAAGGACAAATCGTATAAGGGCTTCTATCTCTCCCGTACGATAAGAGGTTTTTGATAAGAGCGTCCTTTTTTGTGCGGTGGTGGTAGTGGCCGCAGTGGAAGTAGTGGTAGTAATAGTAGCGCCCGTAGTACGTAGTACGAAAGGTGCGTTCCGTGGTGGCTCACAATGAATCGTGGTTCCGCCGGAAGGAAGCACGCAACCCCCGGCACCGCACCGCGGCCGTTCATTCATTTTCGCAAACAATCGCTCGCCCAAGTGAGAATGGCTCTTCACTTCACGTCTTCCATAAAAATGGAGAGATAGAAAGAGAGAGAGAGAGTAGAGGACGGCAAAATAAGACGATTCGAACATCAGAGGTACCAGATTGTTGTCGTTGTTGTGTGGAAGGATCTCGCGCTCTTCAATCAAACATGACCGCGACGCGCTGGTTGCGTGCAGTGCATTGGACACCAAGAAGAAAGCCCAAAAAGCAAGGGTGGAAAGCCAAAACTGAGTCAGCCAGCACTGGACCGAAGGGAGGAACACAAAACACCACCACACCCCCTTTCCGGAATGTCTTTCTCTCTCTGTTTCTTACTGTTTTCCTTCTTCTTTTTATGTCCTTTTTCCGGTTGCACCGTGGTTGAAACGCAACGAAGGGAGGCTTGAATCATGATTTATATGCTGCTCCTGCTACGCGCCTTCCTTCGCACCATCCATATAGCTAGCTCTTCACTTGTGTGCCGAACAGCAGGACGCCCCTCTTGCTTCAGCGGTTCCCTTTTCCGGCTAAGGCCTCTCCCTCGACCCTTTCTCGTTTCCGCTAGAATCGAACCGCCACCATAAGCTCCTTGGTGGTGATTCGCACGATTCCTGCTTGCGCAAGGATGTACCACCGCGGGGACAACAACAACACAGCGAAAAAAAACACGAGCCATTTGCACGTGTGCGTTGCTGTTGCTGTAGTGCTTGCTCTTGTGATTACCATTGTTAATTACGAGGCTGCGGGGTGAGGGTGGAGTTAAAAAGGGGGATGAAGAATACCGTCGAGATTATTTGTAACCCTCGGGGCCATCAACCTTTTTCCTTTTTGAGTAATGGGGGGTGTAATGATTTGGCTTTTTCGGCCACGTTTTTTTGTGTTTTTTTCGGGTGCATTTTATGGACCTCCGTCTCCGTCGGTGTTTCGAGAGTGCAAGAGAGTGAATCCAAACAAACCGTGAACTTGGTTTTTGGCAGGACGCGACTGGAAGTGGGCGCACATGCGCGATGGAGTGATACGGTGGCAACCCTTCCGAAAAGGCTACGATAGAGGATTTTTGTGTGAAAATTTTAATATCTTGCTCAACAGATTTCAATGCGTCAATGATTAAACTATTTCAATCAATATTTGTGATTAGCACTCATCAAACGAAAGATAAAACACTATTCGAGGTGCAACTTATGCGCTATACTAAACACTTTTCCATCAAGAGAAGCTCATGTTGTCGCGGAAAATACGGAGCTTTTTTATAGAACGAAAGTTAAACCAACCATAAAACAAATCCGCCGAGGTCGAGGTCGAACTTTGTTGGCTAGTTTGAATTTTAAAAAAAATGAAACGGTCTTCAAACCCAAACCCTTGCCCGATACTTACTCGCTGTCGCCTTCAGTAGCAACACCGTTGTTGTTGCTGTTAATGCCACTCGGTACCCCGTCACATTTCCTCGCCCTTTCCGGCACGGCAACACTGTGGCGCATTCGTGTCCGGTCACGGTACACCACATCATCGCCACCGCCATTATTACCCGCGCCATTCCGTTGGTTCGCGCTCGCATTAACTTCTGTGGATTAAAAAGGTGGAGGGATAATGTAACAGAATCAAGGCACAAGGCTTCTAGCTAACTCCGGTTCTCTCGCTCTACACCAACAAAAGGGTCACGACAACGACTCCAAAAACTGTCCGATTAGCAGAAACATTAAATGCCACCACTGTCGCCAAGTGTTTACATTAAACCCGACACTGGCCGTCCCGTGTGTAGCATGCTGGTGGTCTACAGCCAGAACAGAGGCGTGCTTTGAGCGAGGTCGGCGGATGAGATGATGGCATTATGGCCTCGAAAGCAAACTTACGGCGATAGACGGGAACACAGCACAACGCGCCCAGAACACACTGCTGCTGACGACGCAAACTTTTACGCATTTTTCGGTCCGCTTGTTTCGCGTGGCATTCGCGGAGGGAGGGGGGATGGAAACGGAAAACGAAACCGACACACACGCGCCCGCGAAGTCGTCCGTGCCGATGTCACCTTGCCGGAGGGATGGATACGTTTGATACGCGGAGGTAGAGGTTTTGGATACTGATGAGCCAGCAGCATCACCGTGCGGTAAAGCGTTTATACAGCTGCTGTTGCTGTTGCTGCTGCTGCCGCTACGACTGCGATGCTAAAAGGTTCCGGACCCGTTAATTCGCTAGCTGATTCGCGGTTGTCAATGGCATGTCGTGGCGTCGAGGTCGCGTTGGTTGCATTTTTGTCGCTAATTTCTCGCCAATGACATAACATTCTTATTCTGGATGTTTATCTTATCACTGCGGGAGGCATTTAATATTTATAACATTCCCCGATCGCCTTAATGAATTAAAAGCATCGCCGGTATTCGGTTGCTGCCACCAAACAATTAGCTAATGGAGGAGCTCTCGCACTGCGAATTCAAAAATCGCTTATCAATAATCGTGCCAAGCTCGAGCGGTCACATCACGGCCAGTCTTCGTATGGAGTGAGAAGGAGGTAAGATAAGTGCTGCTGCTTTGCCGTTGAACGACATCTCGGTTGCTTGTGCGTCTTGTCCTTCATAATGATACGCGTCCAGTTCAGTTCAAAAACCGCTGGACATCCAGCATCCACCGATAGAGCGCATCATCTCTCTCTCTTGCGAACCTCCGCCACGGCACCGGAGCTCGTTATCGTGACACGCGCGGTAATTTATGCGCCTCGCAGCAGTTTCGCAGGTATGTGCATCACAAACCGGGCCAACCGGGGCCAGGGTGATAAATTATCGGCAAAAACACAAAAACAACAACGAGAAAAAAGTAGCCTCCACTTCGCTTATCTTCGCGCCTCCGCTGCCGGCTCTCTAAGCCTCTCCCGCGGCTCTCCATGTCAATTTGTAACAAGATAGCGGGATCTGCCGGGACGCAAAACGATGAAATGGAATAAGAGTAAAGCACAAGATGTGCGAGAGGTGCACGATGGAGTGGTCGGAGGTAAAGTAAATCAGAGCATCTTCAGGTTTATGGGGCAATCCATACTGGAGCGGGGTCAGAAAGGTGCATAGCTGGTTTGGTTTGATCCGGAACATCTTGCTCAAATTACGACGAGCGCGGACCGGAGCGATCGGGATTGAAGATTACGCGATCTAATCTCTCTCCAAATCTGCTGTGGCCAGTACTACACTAGATTGGCAAGGCACAAGATTTTGGTTACACACAAGAACTCGTGTCCGGATAATACACTCCAGGCACGTACTGACATTAAATTATCGGATTTATCGCGGGTCGTCTTGTAGTCGCTCATGAACCCCCCGACCCAAAACATATTCTGGGGCTTCAAAAGTCTAAATTTCATTCATTTTCTAAATGGAAGCCTCCTCCTGCACTTACCTTGCACCAGGTTCTCCCGTAGCGCCACCAAACTGCTCACGATGCGGGCCCGATGAGCGTTGTTGCGGATGCCGAGCTTCTTGACGTCCGACTCCGTGAGGAACAGCATCTCCTCCACGCCTCCATAACTCTTGAAGTTGTCTATACAATCGCACATTGCCGGAGTTCCAAAAGTGTAAAAAATGGATTCATTTCCGTCGATGCAAATGAAAACAAACACACAAACATCAAGGGAAAAACATTAGCGCCTGTGCTCGCATGATGGTGTAAAGCAGCAGTAGGGCAAAACTTACCTCGATACTCGGGCAGGTCCAACCGCTGCAACCAAGCGGCCGTCTCCATGTGTGGCAGGGCGCTCGCGACCTGTGCGGCATGCTTCTTCCGGCGGCTCACCGTGCCGAACTTGTAGCTCCAGGAAATGCCTTCGAAGGTGGAAAGCACACTTTGAGAACGGAACAGTGGCATTTTTTGGCGCCCCCGGGCCGACGCACACGTACGGCGGATTGGATTTTATTTTTTTGTTTTTTTTTTTGTTGGGAAAGGGGCCACGCACGTCGTGTCACGAGTTCTGTTCGACTTTTGACGCACTTTCCGACGATTGAGGTCGCGTTTGTTTTTGGCGCGAAAGTGTATACCGAGAGCACGGTTAAGGAGCGGATCACGGCATTCGCCAGTGGCAGTTTGAGTGCCGAATAATTAATAACTTTCCCGGCAAATTTGTACACTCTCTTCCCTCCCGCTTTAATCTGAAGTTTCCAGCAAACTTTGCTTTGAAGCATCAAACACTCGCATCACCACCAGATTACACCATATTTCTCAATGGCAAGCACGTTGCGTCACTGCTCTGCTTTGATAACGCGTATTCAAAAGATCCTAGGATCTTGATTACTAGAACTTCAAGCTCGGTAGCATTATGGGCCACAATTTTCTCACTTTCATTTTCAAACATTTCCACTTGAATTTCCTCAACACATGCGCAAAGAAAGCTAGCCTGTCACGCTTCACCACTCGATAAAGGCTCGTGGCTCAAGCACCACCGAAAGCTGAAAGATGACTGCGCGGAATCCAAGCTCCTCACGTTGGTCGGGCGCACTGTTGAAGCCTCGCTCAGCTGATGGGGTTCCCTCCCCGCCCCAAAACCGGTCACAAACACATACAACCGTAGGGAGCTGGTGCGTACGATGGACCCACACGATGCGAAATGTGGTGTCAACATCGTTCGCAGCGGTCTTATCGATACAAGTAATGTAGTTTGAGGTTGTGTGAATACAAGTGGCCATCCAGCAGGTAGCTCCCCTAGAAAGAACTGCCCGAGGGTAGCCAGAACTCGGTTATGGTGTGGATATGCAAACGCAGCACACGGTGATCCGTGACACTATGGGAGAGTGCGATCGTTTCGACGTTGGTCATGGCTATGACTCCATCTAGCGCGATGATTCAACCAGTTGCACTCGGTCAACCCCTTTACTAGGTCGATTAAAAAGAGCTTCCGAGGAAAGGTAACAAATAATCTTGCAATTGAACGGAAAAATCCGCTGACGATAAACCTCATTCGTCGAATGTTGCGCCATTGCTGCGCACCTATGACTTCTGAGTAATGCCGTTGTGTCAGCAATGTCACGATAAACACCTGAATCGGGTAAAGTTTGCTGACTAGTCGGGCAACTCGCGTTACCTTAATTCGGAACGGATGTTGATCTCCAAAAATGGTCCCCAAATCGAACGTTTGTTGCAGTCAGTTACTTTAGTGGCCAGCTACTTACGTCCATGGTGCTCGAAAAGCCAATGAGAAATGCTTTCCGGCATTGCCCGATGGACAGTAAAGAGAACGAACGCGTGCGCCGACAACCAATGATTATCCGTCAGCAAAACGACTCGAGATAACCACTGAGATATGAGGTTCCATTTGTGGTTCGCGTCCGGATTGTTGTTTTTTTCTTCTCTTTTTTGCGATTCCAGTGATGCTGCTCGTTAATTGACCACCCCATTCGATCTTACGAGTAGCCCGGAGTCGTAGCAGTGACTTGAGTTCGACAAAATCAAAACAGGAAACCGAGCGAGCTCACCAAGCCGGGCCCAGAATGGGCACGTACAGCGAAGCATAAAGATCGAAGTTTATTGTTGTGTCGTGAGGTTGACCAGTGGGGGATTCATTCAAAAGCGGGAGACCCCCGGCCGGTCCAGGAAAACCGGACCTCGGCAAGCAAAAGCGCAGATGAATCAATGAATGGCGAATGGATGCTGCACACCTGAATGCTGCAACGAACTGCATACGGCAGCAGCGCAACGTCAATGAGGCACGCGATGACTTGCCTTTTGAAGCGCACTCCGGGTAGCATATCACGCCCTGTGGTGTGTGGTGTGCTATTGTTATGCATCGAGGCATATCTCAAAAAGGCACACCACACAACGGACCACACTTTGTGGCCGCCACATACCACTGGACGGATGACACCAATCGGTGGTCTCCGGTTGGTCTCGCGAGTTATCATGCGAGTTCACCCTTTCTCGATCGATCGCCAGCGCCCTGGGACGCAGTTTTGCCGATGATTTATTGCTCGTTCCACTATCGACGACTCTCGACCGACGTGTTTAGCCGACATCGATTACAAGCAGATCGCGGTGAAAGGTGGAAGCATCTGTTCGAGCAATGTTTTTTTTTTTTTATCATGCCGACATGCCATGACAGTGCCCACGCACTTAATTGCTGTGTGTGGACACAGCAGCTAGCCGATAATGCTTCGGTCGCCGCTACTGCTACTATCGATTTGCACACCGATAGCAGGGAGCGACTTATGGCGATAGCGGAACGTGATACGCGAGCGAGCGATTGGCTACATGTGTTGGCGTGTGTTTGATGGCCAGCTGATAAGATGGCGATCTGATTTCGTATTCCAGACGCTTGCAACTGTTAAGCAAGTCAAGACATTTATTTGAAAGAACCTTTTGCAATCTCTCACTCTCTCGTGGAAGTCTCCATTACTGACTGGTGGCCAGGCGACTTTCCCTTTCCACGGACACTTCCATGTATCCTGCAGTCGGTGTGGAGCCGCCTTTGGAGTGGACTGCAGTCCCGGCCGCTGCTAGTAGTGACCCACTGCCTGCTGGTGGTCGCTACGAGCGGCCTTTCATTCACGCCGGCATCGATTAATATAAATTATTCAATCCAGCCGCATTTTTTTTATCGAATCACCGTCCACCGTGGCGATGCATGTGGGCCGCGTGGAACTGCACGAGGATGCAGGCGAGATCGAGCGGTTGTGTTGTATGCTGCGGTCACTGTGGCGTGTCGTGCTATGTTGGTTGGAACGGTTGGCCGCCACATTCCAGGTAGCTAGGACAAGCTGCCACAAGCTCAGTGCGGCATGGCACAGCTGGTGACATGCAGTCGTTCTGCTGAACCAAACAGAAATAACATTGAAACTTCAAGTTAAATTTAATCTGAAAGCAACGTAAATTGGAAATTAATTGCTTTGAGGCAAATGTTTCTCCATCAAATGAATTGTGCAACTTGATTTAAAAATCAAAATAACATAAAAAAGCGCAACATATAACAACAACTTTTATGTATTATGAAGCCTTCGGATTTTTTTTCAAAGCTCTGACGTGTTAGGAGAATGATTACAATATTATTAACACTTTGTTTAACTTGATTTTGACTATTCTGGAGAAAGTGCATTTCAGATACTTTAAACAAATATAATATCGAGCAACATCGATTATGTTTTTTTTATTGATGTTATTTATAGTACCTTCGTCATATATCATCAATCTTAGAGTATTCAAAATCAATCTCTGTTTTAAAAAAAGAAACATTCATTTAGAAAGTTGAAGTTTACCAAAACAATAATATTTATGGGAAACAGTCTTCTTTTTGGGTAATAAAGACTTCGCTTTACTCGCTTCGACTTCGTCACGTCGAAGAGCTATCCTCAAAACTCCAAACTTCATTTCGCTGCAAATGCAATTGAAGATTTCACATGTCCATAAGGAATTCCAAGCCACTCCTTTCCCCCACTCGCTCTTAAAACCGTCATGGAAGCTGCAACGAACTCTAACCGACCCAACCACCGGCAGTGTTCATAAAAACCAATTGATTATGAGCGTAAGCCTAAACCAATCAAGGAGGATAATTAAGATAAAGTGTAAGCGATACGGTGTTGGTGAGCAGTTTGAAAAAAAAAACCTGCTACCACCACCGGCACGCCATAATCGCACGCTACTAAAACCCGCGAAACATGGCGCGAGGTAGTCGCGGCTTTTGCATATGCACTTGTAGAACCCGCCGACGGCGCACTGGTTGAGCAAGTTTTGCGAAGATAATTTCATTAAGCAGACTCGGAAGACTAATTAACGCGTCTCGTGTAGCGTGTTAGGGCCCTTTCTTCCCGTGCCTGCGGTCCACGAATCCCGTCCTATCATTTTACTTACTCTGTGAGCGCCTTTTCTCGAGTTTGCTGGTGGTTTTGCCCATCCTTATGCGTGTGTCCTGGTGTTGATTGAACGTGCCCTTCTTCGTATCACTAAAGTCCCCCTGGAAAGGATGAAGAAACATTACTTTCGTCCGAACGCGGACAACACCGCCAAACCGACGGTAGGCGGTAGCGCCAAAAGTTAATTCTCTTCTCCTCCGCTACTCGGTCACGAGAAGCGAGATTAGATTAGGGATGAACCATGGGCGCCCTCCCCCCGGCGAAACGCGAAAATGGTCTGCAATTTGTTTCATCTTCGCGCTGTCAGTAAGACGATTATCCTGTTGCCCTTTCCTCCCCGCTGGTGGTCGCCGAACTGCGGCCTCACAGTTCGAGGTGCTAATGCCGTCAGCTTAACCTTAAGCTTCAAGAAGTCATGGCTGGGAACAGATTTGGCAAAGTTGTCCATTTCGTTTCGGGAGAAGGGGGGACTGCGGTCGAGATGATGTGACGCGACTCTGTGCGGTACGCGGAAACATCCACATCTATCGTGGTTTACCGGTTTCCAACCTCCAACCTTCCATCGTGTGCGAGCTACGCTGGAGAGCATGCGAATGGTGGATTTGGTGAGGATTTGGTATCATCTAATGTGCAGGCTGCGTTCTTGAATATTTAATGAACCACACAAATGATGTCATAAGTCGAGTTTGTCGGCGGTCACTGCTCTGAGTGTGTCTGTGTTGCTTTCGCATCTTGCGCGGACTTCGCTCTCCCACGCTCTATGCCAGCGGTTCCAGCGGTATCTTGTCTTTGATTTCGTTGTTTGATACGGTCCAATCGGTGCGCTAGTGTCGTGTGGTCTATATGATCTGGTTCTGACTTAATTTGGAGTGTTTGAAGTGACACTGGATCGCCTCTCCATTTAAAAAAGTGTCAACAAACAGGTTAGAATTCTTTCTGATGTTCTGAGTGTATGATTACGTTCTAACATTCACTTCCTTGAAGCTTAGAATCTTCACGTCATCAAGTCTCTACGTTGCTGTTTGTTCATTCGAGCAAATTCCTTGAACTGTTTACCACACCACACGCTCGTTCTTGGTTCAGATACCGTAAACCGACTATCGACCGACCCCACGAGTGCACACCGCGATGTTGTGGCTATCTGGTGGCTATCTATATCAACAGTTTGTTTAAGGTTTCTCCACGCAGCTCCGCAGCTCCTCTGGAACATCAAACCACACACCACCGTAATCACACAACCAACCATCCATTGCAGCCCCCCGGGCGGTGCATTTAATGCAAATTAAATGACCTCGACGTGCATCGTGTTGCGTGCAAGGTGCACGGCCAGCAAGTGGAATGGAATGGAATTAGATTTGTTTCGATCGCGTCTCGATCACGAGTGAGATCATTCACCGCGCGAGTAAACGATCGCCGAGTGGTGGTTGTGGACGTGGAAGTCGTCGTTAAACACTTTGTACTCCCCACCAGCAACGTTCGACACGTCAAGGAACGGTTCAACAATGCTTTTCGTTTGGCTGTATTACAATGTTGACACTTCTTGCACTAGTAACTTCCAACGTATGGGAGTTTGAAGTCACTGCCACAGTGTAATAGTGATAATTAAAAGTCCATTTGTCTTGCTTCACGACATCTGCTTCTTGGATTTCGATCCGACTCGCCCTATCGCGACATTCTTCTGTGGACACGTGGCTCCCTTCAAGGCAGCCGCCACATTTCACACCTTCCTTATCTTGACTGCGGCATCTGATTATGCTGCAATGCTACTCGCGATGCTTTATCGACCACTGGTAGAGCTTTCACTGACGAGCATTGAAGTAGTTCTCGAACGAGAACAGCCTTAAGCACATTTAGATCTCTTGCGGAGCAATAAAGATGTTGTTATCGTCACGCCAGCGCACTGATAGTAACACAATTCCATTGAGATAGTGCACTTAAACTGCACCACTTGATCAACACCACTAAACGATCGTAAAGAGCAAAACAATAACCCTACACTACACTAGCAGCAACAAACGGCACCGGACCGAACTCCGACGCGGCCTGGTGGCGCGTACCCACTCGATTGTACGTTCCGATGGCTTATGACCGTGCCGGATGTGTTGGTCAAAAAGGGGTGCGCGCGCTACTCACTACCACCGCAGTGACGTCATCAATCGCGAGTGGGTTGATCGAACAGTTTGTCACCTGTTTGATCCTGGTTAGAATTAGTGGATAACATGTCGATCGAGAAAAATTCACGGTTACGGTTGAAGATGTATTTATGAAAAAGTTGACCTAATTGTGAAAACATTCCTTTCGAATAGTTTGAGGCAACTTTACCCCCTTCCCACGTCTCAATGAATGAGTTTCTTTCCACAACCAACTCTCCCTTTCCCGCGCATCTCAAAGGCAGCTGGTAGTCACTGGGTGGCTGGCTCGCTGGCTTATCTTTCCTTGCGCGGCATTAGTCGATGTTTGGATAGCTGCCTTACGGTTGGCGCGCAGTGTATCGTTTCACACATTCACCCGTCGAATACCGTCGAATGTGCAGCGATCGGAATGTTGATATGCAAATGTTTATCCACGCTGTACACCGCCCTACGCACGGCGCAACATGCTGTTTACTTGACCAATTTGTAAGTTTCTCCAGAAAATGCGGTGACGAATTTGTGATCGTTTCTTTCTCACCTTAGCGTGAGGTCACAAGCGGGGAAGATCCTATCAGCCAGCGCATTGTGCGATTACTGATAAAGGGTTGTAGTTGGTGCAACATTTGTTTTCGAGATCATACTTATGCCGACGCCGGATGAAGCCACTTCGGATGCTTTCGCCCAAACGATTTAGCCATTTTCTTATTCCGTTTCGTGATTCATTTCTTTAATTCCTTTAATTTGTTTTCTTTACAGTATATTCCTATAATGCTGTACAATTTATTATGTCTTTCATTGTGTTTATATTACTAGATAGTTCTCTTATGGCCCGTCATATGGTGTCCCTTTCAGGATAATTTTCTATAATCTATCTCAATAGTACACATCTTTATGTAACAAAGTTTCTGAGCATCCTGCAGTACCCTCACGAGTACTTTAATTTGTTGGCATTCACATCGGGGAAGAACGTTCCAGCCGTTTTGACCAACGAGGTCGCATCCTTCATGGGTGGGGGCGCTGACAGGTGCGGTATGCTCACCATCATTGAAGATCCCCTACTATAATCCATCATCGGTGGACCGGCGTAGGCAGGAGGTGCTGGCGGAAACGCCAGCAAAGGCTTCTCTAGCGCAGCACGATCACCACGGCACTCGTGGTTCTTAATGTCGGCGAACGTTTCGAACAGATTCTCGCACACAACGCACTTTAGATGATTGCGGTTCTGAAATTCGCAAAGAGAAGAGCGTTAGCTTTATGGTTGGAATTTCTCTTCAAAGAGAGGCACAGATTTACAAACCTTCTCTCGCCGATCGACGCTCGATTGTGTGATGGTGGCTACTGGTTCCTGTTTCACCTCACGCATGTGGCGCTCTAGGAGCTGTGAAAAGTTACCGAAAATCCCGGCCGAATCAAGCCCACCTAGATTGTTTACGGTGGCCGGTGGACCTAGGTAACTCCCAGGAACATATGGCGGAAGAGAAGGAGGGTGCATCGGATTACACGTTTCTGGTATCGCCTCGGGTCGGCCTGAAGGAGTACGAGCCCCAAGACGAAGGTCCGCAATTCGCTCTGCTTCCTTCGGTGCCGTTAGTCCCTCCAAGGGTGCGGCGATCGCCGCGGGAGGCGGAACATCGCCCGTCAGCTTCGAGTCACTCTTCTCCAACTTAAAGCTGGTGAATATGGCTTGCGGAGAATCCTGAACCTACGATGCGGGGTTTGGTGGGTTTGATTGAAATTGCGATTCATACAGACATGGTTCGGTTTGTGTTCCGCCAACGATGATGATCACACAATTGGCATGTAATGATTGGATGAAGGAACCGATCCATACCGATCGATCAACACCGACCCGGTGGTTAGTGGAGTGATAAGATAGGTTGCCTGTCCTGTCCGCCCGAGCGTGCGTTAATCGATGTGTGAGAAGAAGATTGGGAATGTTAGCTTGTTAATGGGCGAGTGATGAAGATGCAGATAGTAAGGCTAGAGAGAGAGAGTATGACAGAGAGAGAAAGGCTAAGACTTACATTATTGTACACTTCCATGACGTGGTTCTTTCGTGGACGTCCCCGTTTGCGGTTAAAAAGCGTTTTACTCGAGCTAAACTGCAGGAAGTTGGCCGTTTCTAGCAATGCCCGGTCACGGTCCGTCACGCCGCCCTCAAGCGGGGATCTTCGAGAGCTGGTAGGAGTTGTCGTGGGATTCGTCGTCGCACACGCCGCCACACCACCGCTGTCTTCCCTTTTTAGCAATCGATAGTCAACCGATGGATTCGATAGCAACTTTGAGCGCGGTGGTGTGGTACTGAGTGATTCTTTCTTCATATAGAGCGGACCATCCACGGTGAATGTTTCTGTTGGGTCCGCACTAGTGTCCTCTGGCTTATATTTCCTCTTAGCCCCAGCCACTCGTTCAACGCCGTTAATTACACTTGGCACTGGCGGATTGTGGAGGTTCGGCATTGGTAACCCAGGGGCCATCATCGCTCCACCATACATTTGATGCAGATAGCTCTCCTCGAAAGACCCCATCAGCGAGAGACTTCGAAGCATTTCAACGTTTTCCGGTGCAAACACGTGCTCGTAGCTCATGTTCTGTAGCAGCTGTAACCGCATATGGTACATCATCTGCAGTGGCAGCGCTCGGAACGTTATCTCCGCCATCACGGAGAGCAGCTCGAGGAACGGATTCTTCGGCGGAGTTTCCGCCGTGACGGTCGCAGTCGCTGTCCCTGGTGCAGATGATGGCCCCGGAGAGATCGAACTATCATCGTGCAGTGTCGTATCGGGCGTTCTCGTGCTAGCCCTTGACTTGCTCGGTGCTGATTCCGCCTCCTCCCCCTTCGACGATCCGTTCAGCTTGGTAAGCAGACTGCGTGCCATCTGGAATCGCCGATAGTCTACCTCGGTGTCCATGCGCTCGTGCTTTCGCTTGTGGCTCAACAGTTGCCCGCTCGAGTGGAGCACGTAGTGGCAGTTCTCGTGCATACAGTGGATGTGGTTGCAGACCCGTGAAAACCGGCAATCCTTGTAGGTGCAATCTTCCGATTTAAGGAACTTTTTGTAACCATCACGCAGCAGCATCTCGTCCTTGAGGTGATAGGTTTTGTGTTTTTCTGCAAAGCGAAGGAAAAATCTTTAGCATCCATTCGTAGAGGAAGAAATGGCGGTAGACCTACCCATATCCGCCTTATTCTTGAAAGTGTATTTGCAATTTTCTCGGCGGCAGTGAAAATGTGTCGTTCGTTGATGCCGAAACGCACAGTACTCGGTATTGCAGTCCTCCGTCGCACGAAACCTTTGGAAGCTGGAGAGAAGAATAGTCTCTAAAATCTCCCTAAAATTCTCATCTCGATTTGGTTCTAAAGTCTTACCCATTCTTCACGATCGCCTCGTGCTTCCGGTGGTAGTTGGCGTGCATCTGCACATCGCTCGTGCTAATGTACACCTTATCACAGTTCTCGTGCACGCAGTGGTAGTGCGTGTGCTTGTAGTTATGCTGGCACGCGCCATACTGGATGCTGCAGTCGTCCGACGACGAGAACCGATAGAAGCCGTACTTGAGCGATTCCTTGCGCTTCTTGTGCCACTTGAGGTGGCGAATGATTTCGTACTTCTTGTACAGCACCTTCCCCCGGCAGAACGTGTCGTGGCAGTGGAAGTGCTCGTGCAGGCTCTCGTACTGGCACTTTTCGTGCTTGCAATCGTACCCGGACGCGTACCGCTGTATTAATCCGTAGTTATCTGGAAAGAAAAGGAAGAGTGGTCGTTCAGGAAACGAGTTGATCATGGAAAAGTCCCCGAAAGTATGCAAATCAATGGCACCGCGTTTCCCGAGTAGCGATGTGTAGCGATAAGACCGCGAATAGCAGCAGGAGCAGCGGCAGGTAACCGATGAGCACGTGTTTAACGATTATGACGTTATGAAAGGACCCCCAAAAAACCTGATAGCGTTTATTGCTTGCAATCATTCCACTCGCTGGACCTTATCGGTGTTCAGTCGTTAAAAGAGGCAAAACACTAAAAACCACTAGCATGGAAACAGAACGCCAAGCTATTATGGGCAGCAAGTGCAAAAAGGCGCTGCTGGCAAATCATATCAAATTCTTCATTTGACTTCCGCCACGTTACGCACGGGGCCGGTTTTGAATGTGAACCAAACAAGGCTATTCTATTCACGGACCAAACGTGTGCCAAACGCGGATTAGCTGAGCTCCCCGACCCGTAGAACACACCCGCCCCCCGCGGGGGCCCATGTACCGCACCATTTGAGCCGATTACGCTTGTTAATGCTTCGTTTCGCGCATTCGGTACGCTCTGCTATGAATATTATTGGCTGAAAAATCTGGTTTTTTTTCTCTCTTCCCGCAACCCCCTGGCCCTCATACGAGATCAGGCTTTGCACGCTCCTAACCGCACTCTATATCTCTCCATCTCTGCCTCCTTCTGCTCCTGCTCCTCCTGCACGGTCCACGACGTTGATGATTTGATTTCGCTCTACATATTTCAATTCTACTTTGTTTTATTCACGGACGGACATTTGTTGTTTCTTGGTACCGCATTTTTGTTGCTTTTTTCTCGTGTTTTTTCTTTTTTCGTTTTTCGGTTTTCGGTTTTTTTTTTTTGATGTGTGAGATTACTCGGCCTTCTCGCCATTCTGGGGGGCTAACATTTCGCGTTAGCCCGATCTTGCCTGCCATCGCGATGGTGATCGCGGGCAAAATATCAAACTAAGCGGGGGAAGCAACAGCAGCATTCAGCCTAGTCATGCAGCCTCCACCAGGGGCACGGGGCGAGAACATTGTAGAAACAACAAAAACTGACCCGTTCAGAGAGAAAAAGAGAAAGAGTACGCGTTAATATATCGTGCACGGCACAAGCGAGCACCGAACACACAAAAAAAAAATTAACCATGATCTTGACCAGTGTCCGTCCGTGGTCCCGCGACTGGTTGGAAGGTTTGAAGCCTGACCAACCAATGTCGAGCCGATCAGGAGACAGGCGCAGGCCGAGGACGGCAAGAAAAAGCAACCGAATCCAGGAACAGCAACAAAAAATGGGGGAAAAATGTGCCACAAACCAGTATTTTGATGAATATTATGGTGAAGGAAATCAATGCTAATGGTATGTCAGAAAACTCTGTAAATTCCTCATGATAAAATGGAAGAAAGAGAGTGGGAGGAGGCTAACAAGAGGAGAAAAGGGTACATTAATTCGGCCAACACCCGGTTTGGCCTGTCAATTCCTTCAAACCAGCATCCGCAGAAGCGTCGAGCTCGGTTCAGACTCTTCTAGTCGCGATTTGCCAATGTGGCACTTGCGCTGGTGTTGCCCTGGCGTTGGTTCCGTTTTCGGGGGATTTTGTCCCTCATTTAACAATGTTTTCGCATTACGATACAGGAGGTGCGCGTGTGTGGAGGCTGAGAGGTGTCCACTTGTTGCAGAGCACGACTTTATCTTTCTTCGCAGAAAAGGCTGCTGACGATGGATGTCACTTCGATTTCGGCGGTGCCACTACGCTGTCAATCTCGCATCTCGATCAATCGATAGTGAGAGAGGGGGAGAAAAGCCAACATATTGGTGGATGGAGGAGATGGATGGCCAAAAGGAAGGAGTCTCTAATTCCACCGGTCATCGCCTAGGTCGACGGTTGCGCTCAGTTAAGGTTGATTAGGCCCGTCGATGTTGGTGACGTCGAGAGTGGGGTTGCTTTTGCGTACATTTTGTTTTGTCGTTCCCCTCCTCCCTCTACGTCACCACCTGCCAGTGCTCCAAATTGAGCTTATTGGCACCGATTGTGGTCGTGTGTGCGTGCTTTGCCCCACGGCCCCACGACAGCGCACGTTGATTGGTAGGAGGCGATCCTCAAGGACGAACCCGTTATGGTGGCTAATGGTCAGGGATATCGGGGACTCGACCGAGTGGTGGTGGTGGTGGTGCAGATATGAATGTTTAATGATTAAAGGCCATCGGCTCTCGAGGAGGCGATCAATGTCAATTTGTTTGATGGAAGTTTTTTGGCGAATCGAAGCGAGATATAAAATATTAATCCACCACTCGCGCCCATCCAGGCCTCCCTAATGTCGGTCGGAGCGTGATTTGCATTCGAAACAAGAGCTGGAGTTAGATATAAATTCGAATTGGAACATTTATCGTTTCGAGAGGAAATAGTTATTTTCATGTTTTCGTTTTGATTTCTCTGGAAGAATCAACGGAAGGATCAAACCAAGCATAAAGCAGGTTTCATTATCCTTTTTTATTTACTAATCGAACTCATGTAACAAAGTTTTTTTTATCATTAGAAAGTTCAGCGTTTGTTAATTAATCTTGGCTCATAATTTATTTGCAGTAACTTAACCGAATTTGTGATGTTCTTAAAACATCTTTACAAACATTCAGAGCAGAAAAACCGCGTTTCATTTGTTCAATTATCTTGATTGCCTCCTGGATAAGATTTTCTTTATAAAAATTGAGTTGTATTTTAAATATTCTAACCAAATGACTTTCATTCTGACTTCTACGACCGTCCTCTCACTAACCAAATCAACAGTGATCATGTTCTACTTCTATCAAGAACTCTTTCGCATCACATCCAGTTACAGCTTCGTCTTTTCTCCTTCTTATAATCCGTTCCTCGGGGCGCGTTTTTGGGGCTCGAACCTCGAAAGATTAATTATTAACTTTCAAGCCGCGCAGCAAGCGCTCCAATGAAAGCGAACCAATCGATCCACAGCAGCATCATCATCATCATCATCATAATGCTTTCCTTTTAAGGTGGAAAGCAGCAAATTCTTGGTCGCAAATCGAACGCTCCATTATCGAGAGATCATTTTGCTTCGATGATAAATAGCTTTGCGCGTCCTCCTGATGCGCCTTGCGCTTGGATGGAAATTTGCGTACCAGCGGAATCGGCAATGAGCAGTGGGATCTAGTAAATCCGTTTTCACCTTAACAGACTGGTCTGCTTGTATGGTTTCTATCGCTTGAGAACACATTTCATCGTCATCGCCTCGTCTTCTCGGGGCACTGTCTTCGAACAGCTCTAGGTTCTAGATCGTAAAACAGTCCAATTGAGAACACTTAAGAGACGAGAGAAACCAAACAAAAAAAAAAGGCCTCCCCACGGAATGACTCTAACAGCCTTGCGGCGGCAAGTACGCTTGCCTCGCCTCGCTTCGCTCGGGTTCCCAATTCAAATTCCCGGTGAAACGGAAAATATTTTAGCTGCTCCACGTCTCTAACTCTAATATGCCGTGGCCGTGTGGCGTGTGATGAAGCCGATCCCGATGGAGATTGATGGACGGTGGATTACCGCAGCTTCACGCCCAAGCAGAGGGAGGAGGGCGAGGGGAATGATGGTAATGTTTAATAAAGGGTAAAAGAAGAAGAAAAACGATCTCATACCAAGTCGAGTCGAGTGGATTGGAGTGGAGTGAGATCGTTGAAAGGATTGGAAAAGGAGACGACGAGGAAGCTGGATTAAGAGAATTAAGTGACCCAGAACGGTGGTTTCATAACCAACCGGCGACCACTCTGGGTCGACAGCGCCGTTTGTCTGTTGAAGTCAGAGGGAAGAGGCAACTCACGCGGGATTGTCCGCCGCCGGATTGGTTGGTGGCGCATCGCGAGCCATCACCGCGTGTTTCACTCGCACTCGCATCAATCAACCGATTGTTTTCGGTTCGGTTCGTGAATGCTGGGTCCTGGCGAGTGCGAGAGGGATCGAGTAACCACCGTTCGACTGATTCCCCGTGTCCGTTCTTCATCCCAATGATCGGCTCGCGCGTCGATGATGTTTCATTTATGATTTTACGTATGATTTTATGCTATTGCGAGTGTCAATAGCGAGGGGGACAGGGGTTCCGTAACGTTCCCCGTTTTCGATCGGGGCGCGAATAGCGTGAACCGATCGAGAGCGCACAACGAAGGAGGTTGGTGTACGATACAATGCCACTTATCTCGTAGAAGTCGAACCAAATCTCTATCCAATACACTCTCTACCTCTCTGTCTGAGCGTTGAGATTCCCTTTTCCAACAATAGAAAACAGTTCAAAGTGAAATTGCGGGCTGCTGTGCTGAGGAACGGTAGAGTTATGCTTATGCCGTTTTAGAAATTCACATAAAAAAGCCACGCATTCAACATGTGGCTACAGCAAAAATTCCCCCCAAAAAAAATCCCAGCATGATCTAGACAACATACATCTCGTGCCGCTGCTCGTGCTGCACAATTGAGACTCGTTTGATCAAATCTGACAAATTAACCCGGCGAATTCAAGGCACAAGGAGAGCGTGAGCACACGGCCGGACGGCTCTAATCGCGGACCTGGCGCGCAGGTGAACGCAGCGCAACGCAACAATGGCGACCGAAAGGCCGAACCCACCCCACGGACAAGTGGCGCAATAAGAGAGCGAAACGAAACAAAAACCTCCACCGGTGGCGGCAAGGCGGAAAGAAAACAAATCATAATCATTCCCGCTCATCGATTCCTGAGGCTGAGTCTCAGTGGGAGTGATAGGATAGGAAAGGAATGAAGAGGAAGGAGTAAAACCATGCGTCGAAGGCGTCGAAGGTGAACGATTTAAATATCCTAAAATAGACCTGCCAAGATCAAGACCGAGCGAAGGTGTTCCGAAGGAGTAGTAGTTGTGGACAATGAGGCCCGGTACTGACCGGAGGGGGGGGGGGGGGGGGGGGGAGCACACCACGATAGAGGAAAGATAGAAAACACGCACAAAGCAGCAGAGAAAGAAAAACAAAACGATAACAGACCAGCGGAGAAGAACGTGGTCCAATCTAACCGCGCCAAAGCAACTCACTCTATTAGCAGCAGACCCTGAAGGAGTTCGAATACACCGCGCAGAAGAGTGACACGCAGAACTTGAACCTAACACTCGGTAGGAGGAAAACGGGAAGAGGAATCGAACACGAAGCGAGAAATATTAATCACAAAAAAAGAGTCACATACACAGGCACGTGTGGTATTCAAAACTATACAATCCGCGCAACCACTTGTTTTGTGAGGGACGGACTGGAAAAGAAGAGCCGATAGTGCCGGAATGGCGAAATGTCGGTGGAAAAAAATGTGGAAGAAAACTGGTAAAAATATAAAACAAACCGTGTGATTGAATGATGGCAAGAAGAGATAGAGAGCAAGCAGAGTAGCGAACGAGGAGTTAGCGGATTGGCTAGAAAACTTGTAAAAAAAAAAAACACGAAACCAAAGGCGAGCGAGTGGCCCCCAAAACAGGGCACCCCAGCCTTAACACCGGTTAACGGAAGAGGATAACGCGCCAAACTGGCATTAGGCGATCGTAATCGCTACGATCCCCGGGACTTCGGTCAGGGCGCGTGCGCTGATCTTTTGTGTTCGGGAACGGAACGTCCACTTTTTTTGGGTTCTTTTTCCCCGCTTTTTCCACGTGTCCACACAGCATCTCGGGGTCCGTACATGTCCCGTTTTTTTTTTCGTTCGTCGCTTTCTGGCACGCACCGAGAAGGGAGTAGTGAGCAGGAGAACTTTTCTACCGGTGCGGCATTTTCCCTCCATAAGTCGACAGTAGCAGCACCGCGGACTATCAGCGGACAAAGGGGGTCCATTAGGGATGGAAAAGCTACTCTCCCTTCATGGCAGGAAACTATCCCCCCCCCTTCCCCCCAAAAGTCTTGATCGCGACCTGGCGCTTGCGCGAAAGGCTTCAACCCGTTTTCACCGCCGAAATCATTATTATTGGTGGCAGCGATCGAGCGGTTCTCTGCGATCGAGCGGTTCTGCGCTCGTGGTTGATTGATTTATCGACGCCATTAAACCAGTTCCAATTGATTTTGAATCCCCCATTCCCTTCCTTTTTCTTCTCTGTGTTGCTGCCGTTGATGTGCACGCTTCGTGTTTTCGAGAAAGTGACTTGCCAAACGGTGGCCAACGTGTGTTGCAAGGATCCAGCAGAAGCAGAAGACCCTCCGGGTGCCCCCGAGCTTAGCTAGGAATGTCTGTAGCATCGCAGCGCCACCGAAAAAGTTGACCCGTACCGGGCGGGTTCGTGCACACGCTATACTTACTCCATTTACTCCATTTCACCGCCGATTCGATTCGTTCGCCCCTCCCGGTGCCGCAATTTTGCGACGACCCCGGCCCAGGCCATTCATTTGACCCTCTCTCGATCGCCTTTCCGTTCTCTTTCTCTCCTATGGGCGGTTGGACTGTTCTAAGTCGCGCGCGCGCGCCCGAGGAGATCGCGAAGAGAAAACAGGGATCGGAGGTGAACGGGAACCAGCTGGCCGTACGCACGCGACACGCCACCTTCCATTAGCCCCCTAGAGGTCGGGAGTGCCTGGAGGGAAGCGGCACAGTCTGTCGAGGAGGGACCGTAATGATACGGTGGCTTAAAACATTCCCTTCGCTTGGTGCCTTTCCGTGTTCGTGATTTGAGGTCCCAAAAAATCCCTCAAAAACCCCCCAAAAACGACTCGCAGGATGGCGAGCACGTAGGTCCGGCTCCGTCTCCGGCTCCGGCTGTCCTGAGGCCTCCGAAAATGCTGTGCACGGGAGCGCGGGTCTTAAAAGCTTCCGTGTAATCTAGTTATTTGCGCGGCCGCCACTATGCGCCTGGCTTGGCATCGGCGAACGGCGAAACATAACATGACGAACGATTTTTATGAGCTGCGAAGCGGCCATTTTTATTGGCCGCTCATTTGTTTATTGACTTCTCGCGCGCACGCCGCGGATCTCGAACAGCAGCCTGCTGCTGAGGAGGATCGTGCTGATGCTGGTGGATGATACGCGACGCGAGTGTATCTAGGTCCGGCTTTCCTCGGGTCAGACAGACGAATGGTGGCGTTTTTATGGTGTTTTTTTTGGCAAGCGAAGAGCTTCATTATCGTGATGGGTTATGTTGTGTAGCGGCTTCTGGCAAATTATGGTCGATGGGCAAAATGGGTTCGACTTTAGAGCGGGATGCGAATTCACGAGACACTTTGCTGATGATTTAGGTTGCTCTGGTTGACCCAGGAGCGCGTCGTTTTTTTATCGTTTAAATGAAAGTGTGGACCATGTTTCGGTTCGGGGTTGTTTGGTTTGATCTCGTCGAACGGCTGGATTTGGTAGATTGGCGATCTTTAGTTGGAATGTTCTCGGAGAGAAAGTGTCGTTCCGGGAGCAAGCTTTGAGTTTGAAACAGCAAATAGCATAAATGTCAGAAATGTTTTTTTGATACTGTTTAATGGCATGGAGAATGTTGCCTTTCTATCAGATGTGAATTGAAATGGATAGATTTATGATACTCACACCATCATACCACTTTTATCCTCCACAGAAGCAAGTACTTAATCAAATCATATTATTTAATCTATTTAACGGCGAGTCTCACCTCTATTTGTGGAACTCTTAATGATTTTTTATTGATTACTACTTAGTTGCTAAATTACGAATGGCACAAGATAATGATGGCTTATCTTTTCTGTGAACTAAACATCGAAAGCAGAAACATTTTGTTCACTGAAGAAAACATTGTATCATTAACTGCGATTTATTTGCTTCACATATTACGAGCTTATGATTGAGAATCAGGAAAGCTCGGAAAAGTCAAACAAAAGAATAACAAACTAATCAGTTAGGTTATCAATTTCGGACAACATTTGGTTGCAAAATACGTCGACAATCAACTGATACTGCCACACCGCAGCTTGCAATGTTATTGTAATTCCTTAGCTCAGGACACAATCAAAATGTCGTCTAAGCGGATTCTGCAATATTGTTTATTATTCGCAGACATCCGGCTGGTTCTCATTACCAGTTGTTCCAGTCCATAGCACCCTAATCAACAAGCTGAGCTATAGTTGACTAATTTCGCCGAATCGATCCATCTCTCGTGATAGAATCCCCATAAAACGTGTCCTTGGCATATGCTGGAACCGGGAGACGATTAATTCAAATTTATTTTTGCATCTTACGTACGTCACCGTGCCCCCGGCATTACATTCCAGCTGCAAGTTAGCTGTTTGTTTTTTTTTTGCTATCTCTAACTCTCTAGCACTCTTCTTTGTTGGCACGATCTATGGCGGTGGTTGAATTAATTGGAATTCAAACGATCTCCCACTTGTGCTGAGAGTGCTCTCAGCATCCATTTGGATTCCGATCATCGTCATGGTTCCTTGGCTGGCCGTTCCTTGGCCGAGCAAATATCTGCACCACATTTCCGACGAAACAAAAATATGCGAAGCCTGCAGCCTTCAGCTTTCACATCACCGGCTTCCCTGGGAGATGACAGCAGCTTCCCTGTCCACCATCTCTCGCATGCTCCTTCAGCATCGCGCAAAGGGGCTTTTATCATCATCGAGCTCATAAGGACCATTGACCGAACGACCGACCGACCGGGAGGCATAAACAACTGCACGCGATGTGTGTTCCGCCGTTCTCTCTCCCTTCGTCTCATGTTTTGATTTCCAGCGAAAGCATCTCGCGCGACCGCATCTCCTGTTTCACCGGTTGATGCCATCCCGATTTTCTCCAGTACCAACGAACGCACACAAGACAAACACTGGCCCGGAGTGGCCCGGCAATGGCCCAGGAAGTACACAGAACACAGTGCCCTTTCCTTGGCTTTTCCCTTGTGTGCCTGCGCCGAGGTCTGGCTTTTATTAGGGCTGATTGAATTATACCACCGAGGCACCGAGTTAATTAAATAAATGATTCATCAGCAAACATCACGCAAACGCGCATCACAGATGCGTGAAGGGATTGTTTTTGATGTTCTCTGGTCCTGGTTCGAATGCATTTTGCTGACAAAACGATACGATGCT
>NC_064877.1:80318146-80355646 GCF_943734665.1 Anopheles aquasalis
TATTGCTACTTCCCCGTCCCTGAGCTCTGATTCATCAAACACGAACCCAAAACAATGGAGGATGAATCATTATCAACTGGCATAACGGTCTGGCAAGCTATTCGTCATCAATTTTGTGAACCTCACAAAGAGACTCACAAACTGCTGCTGAGTACTGCTTTGTGTGTCGCTTTTTTGGCCCATTTTGCATAAACAACCTCGAATTGCAAGCAGGGCACACGCGGACCATGCTCGAGAAGGGGCCGATCGTGTCCGCCCTGGCTATTTATACGCGATCGATCCTTCGATTCGCGTACGATTTGTTATTTTTGTAAAGAACAACGCCAAATCACCCCCAAGGTGCACCGATTATTGGGCTTCCGAGGCAAACTCTCTCTCTCACTCTCTCTCACTCTCTCTGCTGCTGCTGCTGTAATCAAGTGCAACCAAACCGAGGATCGACACCGTGCCATACAAACACACATGCTCTTCTTTCGATGGCTAAAAGCAAAACAAAATGTCTCAAAATACTAGCCACTAACGTCGCAATAGTCCGCCACATCGCCAAGAAGCCCTTCACCCGATATCACCCGGTGTCGCGATCGTTGGGCGATCAAGACCATCGGCCAGAGAAGGTGGTGCCAGCATTTTTGGGGGGTATTTTCGGTGCGATATCGACGACATATTGACACATTCTTGATCACGCCCGTGGTGCGTGCGTTGCGTGTGGGGTAAAAATACCTCATCCTCACGGTGATCGAGACTGATCAACAGCTGATGGCGATCGCATGGTGCAAATGATCGCATTGATTTGATACTGCCTTACTGATCGTTGTTCGCGAATTCGGTTGGGGTCGGCTGGTGTATCGTGGAGGTCGAGACACTTCATATTTTGTTGTTTGTTTGATCTCCTTGATCGACGAGACTCCCTGTAGTACCATTTTGTTATCTAGTTTCCTATTGTCGTTATTTTTTCACCCTCCATCAAAGCGAATAAGTATACCAACCAATTTAGACTCATTTTTGAATGATCTCTCAAGCCCGGTCGTCGGCACCATCTTATTGCCGGCAGCAGCAACAGACAGCAGCAACGACAGCATAAGAGGAGCGCACGATCGACGATTTTCAGTTGGGGTCAGGGGGGGAAAGGATCACCCCCAACCGACACCATGACCGGATCGGCACACCGCGCATGCTCTTGAATCAATCTATCATCGACACTTAATGTCAATTTCTCACTTGCCGCGCTCTCACTCGCCAGACAGTCCCCATTTCCAGCGTTGGTTTGCCACCAACACTCCAATACTCCTTTGCTGGCGGTATTATATGCTTCACCTCTTTGCTTTGGAGGTTCGATCTTCTTCCCTGGATCCCAGCCCCTTCTTGATCTTGGCTTGATCGCCGCCCGGAATAGACACGGGAGATAGAAAACGCCAAATCCTACCACGTCATCGCCGGGCGTCCTTTCTCAACCGGCAGCGGCACTCGCAGCCCCAAACTCCTAGGAAGCGGATCAAACCGCTCCACAGCGCACACTATCATCGCACCATCGCACCGATCACCACCGCGATCGATCTGGACGATCGAAAATCCTTCAAAAACCCCTCAACACAATAAAGAGCGCGATTAAGAGAGAAAGAGAGAGACAGAGAGAGAGAGAGCACGACGGTACAAGTGGGAAAAAGGCATTAGAGGAGAAGCCCATAAAAGGAGAACCGACTGCGGCAGGGAGGCAAAAGGAAAGAGGTGGCAAAGGAGCCATGAAGATGTTGATTTTTTCAGGCTCTCGCACTCGCACAGCCCGGCGGCGGCCAAAGGGAATTGGAATCGAAACATCACTTGGAACAAAATTTCATGTTTTATTTCGAGTTTCGAGCGCTTTCAAAGTGATGATGGGAATGATGAAGAATGGTGAAATGGGCGAAGCAAAGTATCTCGATTTCAATCCTTCAGTTCAGTTCAGTTTGTGCGTTCTCCTTCCCCAATCCCAATCCCAATCAGTCCCGTCTTCGATTCCTATCCAATCGTCGCGACATCCCAGCATCTCTACTGGGGAAATCGTGAAGAATGGAGGGGTAGCGGTGGACAAGGGGTGCTCGATACATCATTTTTATGAAAATCAATTAGAAATTAATTTAACAACGGAATGCCAGCTCACAATCTGCCCCGTTTCTCGCTCTTTTCTCGCTCCCTCTTTCTATCCAATGAGCTATGCTTCAACGATGACGCCCCTTGTCATGATTTCGTTCGCTTTGGTTACGTTATCTTGTATGTGTGCACGCGATTCTCGCGTTGTCTTTCGCTGTCTCGCTGTCTGTGTTTCCAAAACTACATCGAATTCAATTTCCAAATCCCTAACACTCCTCCCCGGGGGGGAGCGGCGGATCGCGAGGATTAGTGTGCCAGAGCAGTGAGCAGATCGAGAGCGAGAAGCGCGCTGAAAATGGCCACAGGCCATCCATCCATCCGTCTGCAATCGAAAGGCCACGACACAGCCTCCGACTACCGATGATGATGGGCTACGCGTTTCGTTCTTTATGCTCTGGGCCAGCGAGAGATCATTTCAAGCGGACCCGGGGGGAGGATGCCATGCCCGTTGTCCGTGTCGCATATGAATATGTGATGTGAGAGGCGACCGGCGACCGGCGACCGACCGCTTTATTGGACAACACTTGACGTGCGCGCCACATAATAGCGGGGAGAGTTGCTGCCCCTGCGCTCGCTCGCTCTAAATATGCTCTAATGTATTATATTATGCGGCAAACGAGTGGATAAAAAAAGAAAGATAAATTCCAACAGAAGGTTCGGGACCTCGGTCTGGAGCTAAAGAAAGTGTCGCGAGG
The DNA here is from genome assembly GCF_943734665.1 of Anopheles aquasalis. NCBI lineage: Eukaryota > Metazoa > Arthropoda > Insecta > Diptera > Culicidae > Anopheles > Anopheles aquasalis. The sequence continues at coordinate 80,320,969 of NC_064877.1, forward strand.
ACCATAAAACCCGACATTAGAAGACGGTAACGGGTTGTGGGGGATGGAGGTGTTTGAGCCAGAATTAACTTTATGATCCTGCACACACAGTAATGGAGGTGTGTGCGTGATTGTGAGTTTGTGCCACGCAGGAAGTACTTGCTACGCCATAACCAAGGCCCAAGGTTAGTCACTTGACTTGAGGTGAATTGACGCCACACGCCACCGCTAGATCTACGGAATTGGCATAATCGACGAATGTGTGCTACGCGGACAAACTGCGGAGCACCAACTCACCGTGCAGCAGCTCCAAGATTGTCGCCATACTCTCGTCCTTCTCGCTGTCCGCCAGGAATTTGCTAAACTCACTGAACTTGCCGTCGTCCATCTCCTTGATTGAATTGTTGTTATCACAACTGGCGTCACCATCGGCACCACTCGCCACACCGTGAATATTCTGATTTCCACTGACCACACTGTTGTTGTTGTTGTTGTTGTTGTTGTTGAGTGTATCACACTTTGCAGTACCACTGTCAGCGCCGTAGATGACAGTTGGACAGCTACTACTACTACTACTATTGCTGCTGCTGCTGTTGCTGTTACTACTGCCACTTCGATTACCAGCTCGGCGAGTATCTGCACTTCCGGTAACACCGACACCGCTTTCGGGATCACACGATCGACGCGATCGTCGCTGATCGTCACCCATCATCTCGTCCTCATCGCTAGCACCATCGCCTTGCCGAGATATTGATCTCTTAGCGTCCGTTTCGCTACCAAGCACACCGTAACCGAATGCTTTCAGTAGTTCCGCGGCACTATAGTTCAGCGCTTCGGCTACTAGTGGACTAGTGCGGCTGTTAGTAGCACTCGTTTCGTCACCACCGTCGCTGAAACGCATCCGCTTGCCCGGTGTCACCGGTGAACAGGATCGATGATCGGCGGCGTGTGGCGTGCGGCCACGGAACAGTGCGGCGGCCACCGGTTCCGGTTCACCGTTGCTCTCCGGGGACATCATAACCTTCTTGTTCGATTCGTGATAATCGTACACTTAATCTCACTTTAGCACAAGATCGTTTATCGGCGCCTATTTTACGTTCTCTTATCGATTCTTATCCAACTCCACTGTTGGGGCACTCGTTAACACATTAATTAAACAGTAAAATTCATAACACACTGGCTCATCGTGCCTACAACTCCCGTACAATCCTTTTTCTAGGACGATCAACTTCCTTGCCAAGCTCGCGCACCGTATAGGACACCGGCCACCGAATCAATCGTTGCGCTCGTTCGCGCTCGTCCCGCGATCACGATCCTGGTTGATGAGTGGCTGCTGTTGTACTGCCGCGACCCCGGGGCGAGAACGCGAGATCGACACACAACACCACCAATCTCCATTACTCTTTCAAGCCGCGCGCGCACGCCACCACGACGACGACGACGATGACGCAGAATAGCTTAGCCCAAACGCAACGACTTCGGTTGCGAGCGTAACTTCGGGCTTCGGGTACTTAGCTTCGGCTCACCGGCGGCCCACTGGAGAGTGCGTACGAGGAGTTCGAGTCCGTCCCTGTCCCCGGGTGTCTCATGTTTATGTTTTGACACGAAGGGGGAATCCCTCCACGATGTGCTTCCTGCCGTGCGGCTTGGAGTGCGTTTATCGTGCTCGCGCGCGCTCGCGCTATCTCCTCCTCGTGCTGTAATCATCGCTTTAGTCAACGCCTACTCTAGTGATGCTGTAATTTGACAGCCGAATCAGCAGCAGCAACAGCAGTAGCAGATTGCACTCGCTTTGACGGAATCACCAGGCGTTTAATGTTCGCAATGATAAGTTGGAATTTTCGGGAGGGGTTGCAAATCCAGAGAATATGCAAATGCAGAGAGTGTATTCAACCCCTGGGGCTAGGTTTAATGCAGGGAATAGCCGGGGAATTGATTTTGGGGCGAAAAATCCCACCAAACTTACGAGCGGGCTTCATCGTGTCGATCGATGATTCGACGTGAGTCAACTGCGAAATCTGTGGGCTCCGCCAGTAAACTGGATCTTTTGTTTTTTCATAAGCTACTGCGGGGAATTTTCCATCATAAAACTCTACCAGACCACGATATTGGGCTTCGTGGAATTATCGCACATGATGACTGTCCCCTTTAGGTTGTCACTTGATCGTGTTATGAACTAAGGCGATCCGCCTAGAACGGACGGCTAGTTGGTGAGTCACCCCAAAGTAGGCATCACTCATCTCGTTTTTGCGCTAAATCAAATCAAATGTTTTCGATGCAGAATTACTGTGAGTGTTGTACACGCGTGACAGTGCACTTTTTAATCAAACGCAACGTAACCGCAAAACTACTGAACTCGACTTATCAGGTACAAAGTTCATAAGTGACGTAACCGCTATGCAAATATACCCCTGAACCGTGGCCTCCTGCTACTCAACTGAACTTTGTCCACTGTCCGTTACAGTTTTGCGGTTGGTAACGCACAAAACTCCGCGTATCGACTACGCAATCCTCTTCAAAATGCTGCTCTGACGTACGCAGCATGCCAGCAAGACGCATTGTCGACCACCGAGTCACGCTCGCACTGTAGCAATCCGAGACCGAGCAAAATGCCAGGAAAACGCGCCACAGAAATACATCCATTTCTCATCATAATCATGCGAACGGAGCATGAAGTGTGCACCCTTTCGCTATAACCGTCAACAACGAAGGCTGGCTGGCAGGCTGGACTCCTGCTGGTTTCTCTCCTGAACTTTCCCACCCCTCCAGGTGCACATTACAACAACCTTCAATGGGACCGTTGGTTGCTGCTGCGAAACGCCGAAAATATGCAAATCAAAAAAAGATATTTTTTAAGGGAAATCATGCACTTTTTATGCTGCGCTGCGTTGCGCCAATCCTTTAATTTAATGTTTCCATTTTTTCCCCGTTTCTCCTTTTTTATTGCACTTACCTCTTCTGCTTCTGCTTCTTCTTCGATGGAAACCCTTTTACAACCGTGCGTACGGTACGGTACGTTGCGTTTCGTCCTTCGTCGTCCCAGCTGGTGCCGGTGGGAAAAACTACAGTACAATCGCACCGGCGCAATATTTAGGGGAAAATGCATGGAAATGATGTGCTTTTTTCTGAGATTTTTTTTCCTTATTCTTCTTCTGCTTCTTCTTTCATTTTGCGTTTCCGTTCACTACACATCTTCGCTCTTGAAGGATCAATCTCGTAGGACCGGACGAGAGACAGAATACAGCATACATTTATTAGGTGAGGTCGCCGCCGCCAAGGCATTGTGTTCCTCTCCCGGGGCGAAGTGAAGACGGAGCAGATGCAGAAAGGAGGGAAAAGGGTTATCCGTTACACGCGGCGGTTGCGTTGCGCTGTTGTATTGGAAGAATTTGGAAGAAAAGTGGTATTTTGAAGGATTGGAACGGCTTTTCGGCGTGGATCCGGACGATTGTCTACCTGGTGTTTGTTTTGTGGCATATTATTGGATCGAATCTCTCCTCTTTCACTCCCTTATGTGCATTTGCTTCCATCGTTTGATACGACTAAGTATGCGCCTCGCATTTTAGGGACATCGGGAGTTCAATATGTTTTTTTTTTGCATTCTTTGACACATTTACACAAAACAGTTCGTTTCTTTCATCAATCTAATCCTTTCTATTGTATAACCATGCACAATTTGTTCTCCTTATCACGTCCTTTTGATTCAATATACTTATAACAGTGCACAGAGGTCACCAATAACCTTCACGATGCATCAACTAATACAAATTCCATCGTTTAATCTAGCCCACTCCTCAACCGAGTGCTCTACCGGAATCGCAGCATCAACCATCAAGTAAATGATTTCACCTGGACCATAAACCTATGCACAAACATATTAATCATTCCCATGTTCTCCGCACATCCAGAGCAACGTTCGATGCAACAAAGAAGGCCAACCCCTTACTTTCTTCTTTTGGGCATTATGCTGGGATAAAAAATGAGGCAGAAAACCGGAGAAATGCAACGAAAATATTAGAGAGTGAGAGAATGAGTGATGATCCCCGATCCCGTGATGTGTCCGGATCGGCCCTCGATCCTTGCCCCCTTCATCTTCTTTCTATCTCTCCGATCCGGGGAAGGGACGGCCTTCTCATCTTTTTCCAACCCGTTCGCCCGGCAGATTGTTCCCGGTTGCATCTTAGCGTAACACAAATACCTAGCATCCGATCCATTCATCCGTCCGCAGCCCGGTGATCCCGTGGGCCAAAAGGCAAAAGAAGGGACCCGGGTGCACGCGTACTACGATGGCCCAAGGTTGTTTGCCCAGGCCGTCGTGACGTCCGTACTTAAGACCTTCGCTTTTTTTCTGCTCCGTAAATTGAAACTAACTTCTTTCTTCCTGCTGCGGTGCGGTGCGTTTTGGGTCTTGCTCGGGAGCAAGTAAGCCGGTGGGATCATGCTCGATGCGTGTACGGTCACGATGAGAGAGAGGCGTCCGTAGAGGCGCACCAGAATGATGAAGATAGTGAGACCACGACACGCATCGCGTTGTGATGTCACTTGTCCATCGCGGAGTTGAAGGAACGCACGCTCTCTCTTCTTCTTCTCTTTCTTTCTCTGTATTCGAAGACGGAGTGCGGTTGCAATGTGTTGTCAATCATAATTTGTCGGGGCAGCACGGCTTGACCATAAATCTCCTGGTGGTCTTCATTACATTCAATGGAGTTACAAGCAATGAGAACCAGATCGAGTGTTCTATACTCTCCAGTGTTTTATGCTGATAAAAGTACCATTAGAGCTTTTCTTGAATTTTAACAAAATATTTGAGATTTTAAGCATCTTATTATTATAAAAGTATTACTTAATGATTGTCGTAATGAAAATCAACTTTCGATTAACTGCTATGATTCCTTCTCGTGGCTACTGTGGCATATTCAGGAGCAATCAAAGTAGACCAAGGAACCCTAGAAATGCTGCCTACCTTAGCCGCTCCTTGCCAAGAATTAAGGAACAAGCTCTCCAGCAACAGAGCGACAGAGAGAGTATTCCATTAGAACTCCAACGCAGCAAAGGCAGCAAATTGCCCAAAAGCAGAAACAACGGCAATAAACATTGAATGCCTGTGAATGACAAAAATATTGGATCCTGCGATGGGGGCCGCTGCTTGCGGCGTGGCACGGCAGATCTCACAAATTGACTGGAAACAACATAAACCCAAATCGGTATGATTCCCGAGTCTTCTCTTCCCCTTTTCCTTTCCTTCTCCGTCTCTGCTTCACCAATCGCCATCATCCCTAGCATCTCCTGCTGGCTGCGCGCGCAAAACCCGGAGACCCAGATGAATGAACTCCGCAAGCTTGATGCGAAACAATAATAAATAAATATTTTCAATTGGTACCAAAGTGGCGTGTAGAGGAGGAGGAAAAGGAGGACGAGTTGGCCTCTGTGGCCCCCTTACCCATTGAAAACTTCCTTCTCTCACGCCACGTACGCGCTTTATGCTGGAACTCTCCGCTGCGCTTCTAGATCTTCAACTGAACTGAGCAGGAGGCCAGCGGTTCTGGTGGCACCAACCATTCGGCTCTGTCTCTACGTGTTCCCGATGCTGATTTCTTTCCCGATCATATTTCTTATGTTTAAGCGGTTTTTACTCGCGGCCGCGCTTTTGCCGCCCGCTCCCACCGTCGCCACGTGTTGATTCGTGCGAGGTTGGCTCTGCCTTGAGGTTGATTCGCCATCCGCGAGATGTGTGTGGTATTCTTTAGCGCGCGGTTTCCTTTTTTTTTCTTGACATTATTTTATTCTCTCCTTCTTTTGCTGTGCGCACAAGTTTATGCCCCATTGGCATGGCTGGTCCCGCTGGTGGTGCCGCTAAGTAAGACGGCGGCGGCGGTCCAAAGTGTGCGCGCGTGAAGCGGAAAATATGGGACCAAAAATATCGAAAATCCAAAAAGCCCTCCACTGCCACCCCGCCCATTTTTGGTACCGCCCCACCGGTGGCACTGGCGGTATGGTGAAGGCCTGGGAAAAGTGATTGGAATATTAATGATTCATGCTGTGATGTATGGATTGATTTCTTCTTCTGCTGCTGCCGCTGCCGCTGCCACTGCAGAGGAACGAGCGAGAGAATGCCTTTCAATCGGACCGCACCGCGCTAATGTTACACTTTCTGGTACCGTTGCTGGTGAGCATTGGGGAGAGGGATTCGCGGGGTCGCAGTGGAATTCGCACGACACAACACGGTCGCTGGGATTTTTCGGGGCAAATTTGGATTTTTGTCCAGCAGCTTTCTGCCATGACACGAATATGCCAGCCAGAAACTGCGCGAGATGGAATTCGGTGTCAACCACACTGTGTTTGTGATGGTTGTCCAGCTAGAAGTGCATCCAAATATATAATTAATTTTGTCATCCGCATCGAAGAAGGCAATGGTTGCCGTGGCCGTTGCGTGGAAACACCGTTTCGGTTTGTTCAACATAACATCCAAGCAATCGGCCCCTGGCACCACATATTCGCGCATTCGATCGACAGGTTCGCATTTGAATAGCGTGAGGCATTGCGCGGTTCCATTGTTTGCCGAAATGTTTTTAATTTATGTGCCCCACCACCGCCACAGCGATTTTTGGTGTATTTCCTTCGAAAAAAGTGTCTCCGGGTTGCTTCGATCAGTTCGGAACCGCACTGCGCAACACACGCGCGCCGGAAGTGATGCTTTGGGAATGAAAAAGTGTACGAGCACATCCTTTTATGGGACTGAAATTGTCGGTACAGGCATGGAGCTAATGAGGTGATTCAAGCCATCGTAATTTGATAGAGTTGGATCATTTTGCAGCATTTATTGGTATCAATAGAATTCTTAAACACTAATTCCTATGTCAAACATCATGTTAGACCTTCAGAGTTCTTCAGCTCCTTCAGGGTAGCGTTCCTTTTTAATTAATTTCCGTTAAATTTTCTTCATCTGCTAAATTAATAATTCTGAGACTTATTGATCTTTTAATCTACTACCCCATCTACTATAAACTATTTAATTACTACTAAATCAAGTCACTTTTGAGAGTAAACGCTATACAATTGGCAATAAAATATCAAAAAGATTTCTCTTGTATTCTTCACTTCTTGACAGAAATTCACATCATGACTTCTGAATGAAGCCGTCAGATGTCTTCTTCCGGTTGCTTAACGCCTGTTACTCACACTCAACCGTACTAGGCACTATCAGACACCCAGATCGCGGCCAGGCCACCAAGAATGGACGTCATCGGCTGACGCGGATTTTCGCTGAATCCCCAACTCCACTCGATCGGACTCAATTCTGCCTCCTTCAAAACTTATGCTCCCTCCGGTCCAATACGGTCACCACCACTACACCGCACACGCGCATGTTAATTGTTTCATTGTATTCCGATTCCGATTGTTTTTAATGCCATCTTCACTCTGGCGAGCGCGCGCGCTTGCACGGTTATTCACCATTTTGTCCATAAAAATAGATGTTTTTTTTCGAACATCGATCGCCGTGAACCCTTTTTTGGGGTCCCTAGGGTGGGGACCGGTTGGTTTGAAAAAATATTTCGCATAAATTAAATACCATCCCCAAGTGTACGGGGCCTTTTGCGTACGTGCGTGCGTGACACATACATGTGGGTGATACGTTTTCACCTTCTGGCGCACCACTTTTGGCGTGGAGAGCTCTAGCTAGCTAAATCGCGGTCGCAATGGCTTATGATATCCTGATGGATGGAACCGAAGCTCAAAGCTGGAAAACGCACGTTTCAACCATTTTGCGTTGAATTGCGCTTGCCTTTTGCTGCTGCTGTTTGCCGGTTAGTCCTATTTCCAATTTGGCTATCTTGGCATTAGTTTTCTTATTATTATTTTTATTTTTTTCCCCCGCTCATCATTCCGTTCCTGTCATAATCCTCATTCGCCATACGGGGCCGTGCCGTGGCCGTTGAAATGCGAAAAATATGGTGGTGGCCGCGACCGCGACGGTGATACAATGATAATTGTATGCTGCATTTGGATAAATGATCCATCGCCATTCGCTAGTTTGAATTATTTTAATGATAGGAAACGGTTCTCCACTCTCTCGGCAACGCCCGCCCCCCCCCCCCCCCTCCCTTTGGACCACCCTAATGCAGTGTACACACTCCGAACCAATAAGTACATTCGCCATTGCCGGTGGTGGACAATGTGTGTCGCTCGCGCGTTCCGTTTGGTGCGGAAATTAATAAACGACGAATTGAATATTGAATTCTTCGCGAATAACAACATTCATCATTTGCAAACAGGGGGGAAAGGGGGGACAATCGAAAGCGGAAAGCATTACCCCACTCCACACAGAAAGCACGCTGAAGCGTGTCGCTCGATTGGCCGTTTTTTTTTGTTGCAATAAAAATTTTGCATTTTTATATTCGCTCGCTCAATTAGGCACCAACGGTGCGGTAGAGCTGGTAGCCAGTGTGTGGTCCGGTACGGTTGCAAATTTGTATCTAATTTTGTGCAAAAAAAAACAATGGTGACCCTCGGCACCGTGCGGCCATTTGCTGTCGCTTGTCGGTGTCGCCTAAATTTCCCGGCATGCCGACATTCCACGTTTATTTTTTGTTTCCCTTCAAATTATTTAATTTAAATTCTCTTCCCTTTTTGCCCTGCCTGTGTGTGCGTATGCAAAATGGGTGCGTTTGGGGTTGATTTATGCTGTACGCAAAATATTGCACGCTCTCGCGAACCAGAACGAGCGACGGAGCGACGATTTGTGATTTACAGCTATTCCAGTGAACCCTGGAGCGCGCTCTTGTATCAGCACAAATGGTTTCAAATGCCCCTTAGGACCTTTACGATGAACTGGTTCCATCCACATTTAGTTTTTGCCCCATTCCAAATAGACATTCCATTTCCATTCGCCGTTAATGATCACTCCGCGCTCACTGTCATGTGGTTCTCCATTTCGAGCTCCAAGCGCGCGCAATCTGCATTGTATGGTAATAGACAGGCGTCGTCAAATTGTTTCGTGCGGCGAACATGGATACCATTTGGATTTTGAATTACGGTTGCATTGCGCAGATAAAAATGCAATGTTCGTCGTGACAAAGGGGCATGGTGACAGCCGGGGGGCCATCACATAATGACCACCATCGATTGCGTGGCTAATGATAGTGCAGCAGCAGCAACAGTTTGTCGATAGTCGATTGAATTGCTCTTCCCCGTTCCAAGACTAGACACGACGACGATTAGCCAGGGGAATGTGCATAGCTCATAGACAACAATGCGTCTTCAGAACAAACGTACCTCGACGTCTTCAGACGTCTGTGAGGTTCGGAACTGAATTGGCTCCTTGGATTTGCTTTCTAGGTTCTTGGTAGCTTCGCAAGCACCGTTGCTAGGTTACGTTACTTCTGTCATTTCGTCTATGGCAAGAATTTAATCGTCTAGATCGTTTTCAAGTCTAGACCATAGCATATGATGCACGGGAACTGAAATTCATCCACGAGTGATGCAAAAACCCCGCTCTAGGAAGCGGAAACACCTTAAATTCAATCATAAATCAGTAATCTTACCCTTTTTAAAATTAATGATGCCAGCAAATAAGCCAACCAACGGTTCTCAGAATTCATAATTCGCGGGACATTCAACGCCATGATACAACGTTGCATATGCGTTCCGTTTATCTTGAAACGATCCACACTCTATGAGGCATTTCTAGGAAAAACCCATCCCTCTTTCGCCATATATCCGGCAGCGTGAGAGCGACGGTGTGCAATTGCAGCACCGCACCCTTTGCCCAGTTCGGCCGGAAACGGACGATTTTCTTAAGGACCCGGCCCGTCCGGTAACCATTTCCATAAGGAGTTACGCACCATTGTACCGATGGCTTTCCGCGTCCCTTACGATACGATAACGATGTATGTTTCGCGGAAAACCCAACAAAAAATGCGAATAAAAAACCCTTTTGCATCCCAACCAACCGTCCGTCCATTTTATAACGAATCTCCGATCGGAGAACATCCTGGTGTGGATCTAGGGGAAGAGAAGAAGAGATAGAGAGAGAAAAAGGGAAAACGAAAAAAATCCCCAGGAATACAACAAAAAGCTTCTTATTTTCCTATCTACGCGCACGGTTCGCGGCGGGGATGCTGAATAAATGATTGCAAGGAGCGTGTTTTAATTACTTTCACTTCACCCCAGAAAGGATTCCGCTACAGCGAGCGGTCGAAATCGGTTATCCTGTCCGGAGGGGGGGGGATCCAAACAGATCCGATTCCCCCGCTGTGTATACGCATCATCAGGCCATGTATAGGCCATCAGGAATGAGATGTACAGCAGCACGGGTGCCGGTGGTGGTGCGTATATTAATTTTTGTGACCCGCGCAATATCCGCTTTTAATGCCCCATGGGTGTACACTCAAATCCTCGCTCCACTGCGGCGGCTCTATTGTTCCTTCGCTTTCTCGCTTTCTGTCTCTCTCTCTCTCCTTGTTGGTCTGTTAGCCAGCCGAAGGTTCGTTCGGGTTCGATTTTAATATTTCAAATTTCCCTTTTATCCAATCGGCCGTTTGGGAGCGTGAGCGCGCGCGAAAAAAAGGATCAAAAATTGGCAAACGACTCAACTGCAGTGAAAAGGAAAAACTCACCAACAAGAAAAAAACGGGGGAAAATTGGGTAAAAAGGGCACTACACCCTCCCTCCCCGCTGGTCACACACCGCACAAACATAAATGAACAAGAGAAATTAGCATAATTTTGCATATTTCGCCTCGTCTCGCCTCACGCAACGTTCCCTGTGCGCCCTTTTTGCGTGACATCATCTGGGGAATGGGATGGGTGGGTGAGGTACGGGGCAAAAGGATTACGCGCCGTGACAGCGGTTGGCAGACGAGGAATCCCATCTCTAACGCCGGCTGGTGGGTCGATCGAATCGACCGCGGCTCTCATCTTTCGTTCGGGGCCATCGGGCGCACAAAACGATTCCAACGCCGGAAGCGACAGCAACCGATTTTTGACATGATTTCTCACGTTCCCGAGCCATCGCGATTCGAATTCATCTCCTGCCAAAGTGTCCCCTGATGCATGGAGCGCATATGTTGCAGCATCAGCCGCACCGCGGTGCATCGAGCATAATTTTTGTGCAAAATTTACATTCGAACGCAATTCGGCGGCGGGAAGTGTGTCCCTGATGCTGGTTCTGATCACCCCTTTGCCTTTGCCAATCCGCTGGTACACCGTTGGTTGTATGCAAATGAGCATCTATTTACCAATCCTGCCATCGATTCATCGTGCACGATTCATTAACCGTTGTGCCAGAACGGCAGCACCAGCAGCATCAGCATCGCAACACAGGAACATATTTCCCCCGAATCCGTCAACCGTTAATAGGATTTGTGCATGAAGTATTGGTTTTACATATTTGGAGACATTATCGGTTGGGTCGGGCGCCGTTAGCGTCACCGTTTTACAAATGTTTTTCTTTCCTTCGCGGTACAGCGTGGTGCCAAAGAGGGGTGCTGCTCCTAGGATGGGTTGTGAATTGGGTTTGAAACGAAATATTCGCGGATTCGCGTACTGTTGCTCGGTGTCTTTTTTTGCATCCGCAATACGCAAGGGAAGCAGCGCATGGCGATGGCAGCTGGGCCTCTGGTCTCGCCTGGGCTTTAAGTTACAGCGCAGCGCAGCGAGCGCAGAATATTAACGGCCACATTAGCCCAGGGCCCGAGAGAAGGTCCACGGGCCTGCTGTTCAATAGCAGAACGAGGTTTCGCGAATATAGTTTTTTTTTTGTTTTGTTGTTGCGGGGAGTTCACAAAATGGGGGAATATTGTTGGCCATCATCATGTTTCGGATGCTGGAGGAAGAGCGTTTTGAATAGCTCGCCAAGGAGTCTGTGTCGTTTGTGATTCTTATCGAAGCCCGGGGTAGAGTTTTCGGAGGGTATGGTTCATGTTCTTTGTTCTTTTTTCAAGAATTTGGCGCAAATTGTCCACCCGTTGGGTGATGGAGAGCTAGGAGTGGATTGATTTATGAAAATATAAATCATCGATGAGTTCTTGTACCTAAGCATAACTTGCACCAAACCATGTCTTTCAAGATGATCAAACTAGATGATATCAATTATAAGAAATCTCAGGGCAAAAGGACATGCGGACTATTACTTAATTGACTAGGTAAATCATCTGGAAGTCAGCCATTTTGAGTCTGTTTCCAACTGCACAGACTCTTGTTGGCGTGTTTAGAATGATTTGCGCTCAAAAACTATCCAATGACAGCCACAATCCCTATATGATCTTCTCACGATTCAATGCCAAAAATCTCATTCGCGAAATTCATGAACCTACTTTTGCCAAACAATGTACAGTCTAAATTATCAATGTCAAGGAGTTCCCAGCTTTCAACTTCAATCTTGCAGCCCTCTATGAAATGGGCAGTATTCTGCGGTCGTAGTAAGGAGGGATACAACTTCAGTTCCTTCGAGCATGAAAAGTGAAGTGTACATCGACGTCCTTGACAACCAATTCAATCCTTAGCTGATGGTTGGCTACCATAAGCAGCTGATATGTCATCAATACAATAGCTACCCCAGCGGTTGGCCTCAATGCCAAGAGAATGGCCCGAGGAGAAGAAATTCGAGGTCAGACAAACGCGCTTGTTCGGCATCTAGTTTTGGCTTTGGGGAACTTGACTCCTAGGAAAAACAAATTATATTGGAGAGTTTGCCTTTACTTATGCTAGTTCTTTTCTTTTTAAAGTAATAAAACGATCGTCATGTAACTTAAGAGACTCACGTTACAGGATTTTTTTTAACTAACCGTAGGTTACGCTAAATCCAATCCCTTGGTCGCACCTAAATCCTTATCTCAAAGTTCATTTTCGCTTCATTTAATCCTTCATTTAACCGTGCTACTACACCTCCTATTTACATCCCCCGCTAACTTGATCATCTCAAGTGAGTTTTCCACAACAAACAATCGCCAAACACCACTCCAGAACGCGAGAACTCGAAGCGCAAAGCAACAAAGATGCAGCCGGTCGACGGCGCTCTGTCTGTGCTAGTCAAAAGTCAACATTGCACCTTGGCACCGGTACTTAATGACTTTTCGGTTCTCCGCCGCCGGCAAGTTCATTCCACCGTTCGAAACCACTTGATCCTTGGCAATCCACCAGCGCGCGCTCGTGCTCTCACTCCACTCGTCTAACCTTTGGCGGTGAAATGGCGGCCACGGTGACTTCGGTTCGCTTGGAGTTTCGCACCAAACTTTATCCCCTGCTCTGCACCCTAATGAAGGCTCTTTAAGTAAATTATTTCAAAACCAATCCTGTAAACTTTCGCGCATTCATTGCACCGCCGCCGGAGGATAACTTCTCTCTTAGAGCGAGAGAGAGAGAGAGAGAGAGAGAGAGAGAGAGAGAGAGAAAGACGACGAAGAGAAGCTGCTTGGCCTGAGAAGCTGGGAAAGTTTTGCACACCGCGTGGCCCGAACTTTGCTCTTTTCGTCCTCCACGACGCTGTCCTCGGGCTTGTATGCATGTCGGTGTGTCCTCCTGTGCTGTCGATCAATCCGGCAATAAAGTCCGTAACGCCCTGGGCCCCCCCCCGACTCGTTCGTGTCCGTTAAGCCAGCCGACACGACGGCGATCATCTTGAGCGGATCACTTCTAGTCGGAAGAAGTCGAAACTACACTCCAGCCCACCCACCCTACCCTGCCTGGCACGTGGCCAGCATTCGAAGCATGGCTCCTGGCTCCAGGCCAAGTCCTTTCGCCATCGCTCTGCGCTCTGCTTCTATGCTCCACCGCCATTTGTCGATAATTTATTCACCAGCTTGTGATTGTTACGAAACTCGCCACCAACACCACCCACCACCACCACCCACTTCCACCTGCCATGGAAGGAGGTTTTGCATAACTTTTTCCAGTTAATTATTTACCGATTTACCGGGTTCAACCACGGCGAACGTGCAGCGTTCTGGCGTGCTCATTTATCGTTATCGTCGGTTTGTTGCTCTGCCACTTATCAACGGCGTGTAAAACAATAAATCACGACAATGAGGGGCAGATGCTGTCTGAGGCAGGCAGGCAAAGTTGTCAAGCGATGAAGACGTTAAGTGGATTTGTTTGGAACGTCAGCGTCAGGATCGTTACCGTTTAAGTGGAATCGCATCAGCAGAGCAGCTTTCCGTGCGCGGTAGCTGAACTATCTGAAGAAGAGACAGAGAGCAAACCGGAGAGTGAGTGCTAGCATATTTTAATGGGAATAAATATTTGCATTCTTTATACTGCATTGGCGTAGTGAAGCTCTTGAATCCTGGCCAGCATCCTTCGCCTTCTTGAGTTCGGTTAAAATTGATTTCTTTTCGCGCGTTTATGTAGCTTACATGAAATCGCGATGTTGCAACTCATGATTAACCTTCAGCGATGCCTGCTTGCTGAGTCAGCGGACCGATTTTTCTATAAAACCCCCATTAATCCAATCATGAACCTGGCTCTATTCCGCCAGCAAAATCAGCGGAACGTGTAGCTCCTCGTGTAGCTACCACTTAGCACCTTCCATTAGCGTTGGGACCACAAGAGCACCAGCACCCTTTGCTCGCTCGCACTGCTAGCAGGATACAAAGAAAAACGGGGTAACGTCTAACAAAAAAAAAAAGAAAACTTTCTCAAAACTTACACGCGAATCCGGCGTTGGCGTCAAAAGAATCCGACTTTCTTACAACATCATCGCGCATTTTATCCCTCGCGCCCCAAACTCGCGCCGTCTTTCGGTGAAGAATGAAATCCTTTCACCGCGCAGCTCAAGGGTCCGCGAGCGTAACGTGACGAGGGCCTTTGGAACATTCATCCATCCTTGCATCCTCGTGCTATGTTGATTTATGTTCCCGCGCTGTAACTGTCCATTATTTCACCTTTTGCGTTACGTTCCAATGATGGTGATGTTTGGCGAAAAATCCACCAAAAAAGCAGTGCCAAGGCGTAGCGTTTGGCGTAACTTTTCCACCTATTGATAAGTTGGAACGCCACGCCTGGCGGCGGAGCTGCTGCACACATAATGGAAATGGAGCTTCTTTCTTCTTTTCTGCCATTCTTTTCAAGGTTGAAGCGCGAAAGGCTTGACTTTCAATGTAAACACTCAAACTCAAACATGGAAATCACAATGCTCGCACTCTCTTTCGAGCAGGTAATCGAGCATTGTGATGAATTGTGGTTTGGGGGAAAAAATGGAAAAAGGTGTCTTTCTTTATTGCAGGAACATTGGGGAAGTTCTGAAGGTTACGCACACTCTAAGTTTTTTTTATCGGATCCAGACAAAGGGTTGGAGAATCACATAAGACTTTCATATCACATGTAATCTAAATGTTAAAGAAGTATTTTTAATAAAAATACTAGTAAATGGTAAGTTAAATCGATTGGTTTTCAAAGGTTCTATGAAACTATTTTTGTATAAGTTTAAGAACTATTCATTTTTCGAACTAGTCTATTCCTGTTTCATCAAACCATTGAAAATAAAATAAGAAACCGATTCTTTAATCACATCCCGGTTGTTAACTGTTGAAAAATGACCCAATAATTATGCTACAAACCCACCGAAGCATAAACACCAACAACCAAATTAATCCTTTGACATTTGACAGACGGAAACCTGGCAGGCCATCGCTTTCACGCGCTTACTTTTCAAAGCAGTGCTGCGAACCAGGTGAGCGGACGCCCGGAAATCACGCCCAAACAATTGCCAATTGCGATGCAGAACAGGCTACAGAAAGTTCTGTTCTGCTTCCGGGGGCCACCAAGGACGATGTACATCCTTCCGCCGATCCAGGAGTGCAGCTGGTGTGCAAGTATTTACCCGTTACCACGCCGGAAAGCTCCAGCACCTGCACCTACAACACCAACTCGAAACAGGGTCAGCGTAGCGATGAATGAAACAACCGAAATGCTGCCAAACGATATCGCCAGTCGTATGGGAACTCCATTTCGTGTTCACGGTACCATTTATTAATGCAGTAGAGCCGGTTGGGCATCGGAGTGGTCACCGAGAGGAAGGAAAGGAAGGGGTTTGTGGGTTGTTAGTGGCTTTCTCGTTTCATTAAAACTTTAACCAACCTGCTCGTCCGCTTTGAACCCCCTCCCAAACCACAACCGAAACCTGCCAATCTCGGCCGCGTGAATCAAATACAACAATTCACACCACCACAAACAAACCATTATCCCTCTCTGCCGAGGTCCTGGCTGACTCGCTACAGAGGCCTTAGCAAAAGTGGGGAGAGGCATGAAAACAAAAAAGTACTCCCCACCATTCATACCACTCTTGTTTTATGCTCGCACTGGAACAATGGAAATGGCGATCCTACGCAGGATGCCGATGGTGTGATAGAACCACGAGTAGCAGAACATGGGTGAGTGTATGGGAATTGTTTCAATGATTTAAATTTGATTTGCATTTATTATGCCGCAGCAACGGTGCAGCAGTTAAGGTACGGGCGTACGGTAAAGGATAGCTTTTCCCTCCGTGTCCGATGTAGCTTTTTATTGCCTTGTCAAGTGCATCGAGTGACTGCAACGGCGGCAACTGGAAGTCAATGTTTGGTGTGCGCTGGAGCGGTTAGACTGTGGTGATCAACGAGTTGAGATTGAGTTCTGGATCGAGGCAACGAGGAAGCGGCATTGGAACTGCAATGGCCTCACATAAAGAGTGGCATTGATGGCCACGAATGTATGTTGTTTAACCATTTATGAGCCCCTTAATCGAGTTGTTTTCAAATGCAAAATGATGGATGATGTTTGGTGCCGATTGAACGAACTGGTGTCCTTAAAGACTGAATTCTCTTATCCAGGAAGCAAAAGCATGTCGTTTTGGATCATATTTCGCTATTCTAACTACCTCAACAGCTCCTTCTACACAACTTTAGATGTTTTCGATTAAAACTAAAAAATAACAAACCAAATACCAGCGCTCGACAGGACGTGAAAATGCATTTTAAGCGTCTCCGCTCTAGCCACGGACGAGCGCTTCACAGAAACACACCCGGATCGAAGGCTTCAAACTCGGGCCTCAACGGTAAAGCACGATATTTGCATTCCAGTGTTCCCCGCTGCTGCTTAACCCCTATATCCATTCCTGTACGGTGCGCTCTATCCCCAACGCCTAGAGTGCACCCGGAAAGTAGGGAAATTCCCCCAAGAAACCTGCTCGACGACTCCTTCACCTTCCTGTGGCGGTTCCCTGGCGACGCTAACACGCCAAAAAGGAGGTTGGGGGTGAATTATTCTTTCATGTTTCAAACACGATCGACACGGCACGGCGAGGGCAACCGCGCAGTACATAGTTGGCGATGCAGAAATCAAAGAAAGGTATTCGTCGCCTCCTGAGCGCGCACACCTTAGCCTACTGCACCAGTGATGGCGTTTGATGCTGCTGCTGCACTTGCACTTGCACTTCGAATTCAGAATTGAAAAATCGAGTTCAGACAGCCGCTGCAGTTTCGTCCCTTCTCCCGTGCTAGCCGCATGATGAATCATTGAAAAATGCAAATATACCAGCATATCTCTCTCGGTCTCATTTATTATGAGAAAGGTTTCGCGTGAAAAATGGTGCGGTTTCACTGGCCTGAGACTTTCGTCGTTTCCGATGTTCGTCCTTTAGCGGGTGGTGGTTTATAATGTACCACTGCAGGACTTCAGGCATCATTTGTTCCCATTTAATCGGAAACACTTCAGTAAACAGTGTTCCCGGCGTCGCCGCCCCTCTCATCCCGCGAGATGGAGGTTGACACGCCGGCGCGCGATTTGTGGCAAATTGGAAAGCTGATTGATTTTTCACAACACTTTGAACCCACTTTTGGTGCGTCCTTCTCCACCTCCACGCGTATTTTTTTTTTGTTTTTGTTTCAACATCCACAAGACGCTCGCGAACGCGGATTCCCCGGTGGACTCCATCCGCCAGTGGATGGAGCGATTGATGGATAACGCTTTTCCCAACGCAACCCAAACACAAGAAGACGAAACGGGCGGGGAAAAAAGGTGAAAATGGAACCGCTGTAAGTGGCCGATGTGGAGCCCCCAGGGCGCACAGTTGAAGCCGGCCGTGGGGTTCGCGCTTCGCTTCGCTCAATTTCCATGCCAAGTTTTGGCGCAAATCTAATATTAAACGAAGGTAAATTGGAAAAATCCACCGATTCAATGGTATACCCTCGTACTACACCTCGGTACGACATCAAGCTCGAGCACAGCTCGAGTGGGAGGCAACCGAGAAGACAAATGGCAGGAGGAGGACCGAGCAGCAATCGCGATGATGGAGATGGTGAATGTTTTCCACCAGCGGAACCAACACCGACAGTCAGCCAACCAAAGCAAAGCCAAGCCAATGCGCTTTTCATCGCCATTTTGATTTGATTTTCTTCAGCAAACGAGGACAGGCGGTTCGTCGTCGTCCCGTCTCGTCCGTAAGGAAGTACCGGGCAGCTTTCAAACACTTCGATTTGTTCGAACCAGAGATTCCAGGGAGTCACCGTGCCAGGCGAGGCGCCCTTCGCGCGCTCGTCGTCGTCCTCTCATTGGATGAATACCTTTTTAGCGACGGTCGTCGCATTGATTGCAGATATATTAATTGAATTTTCATGATAGTGCACTCCCTGCTTTGCATTGACGGGTTCGATTATACATTTCATTCGCTTCATTCGTCACTTCCGCCTGTCTGTTCACGCTCGAACGTTTGGATTTCCATGGTGGCGAGGATGGCAAATGACTTTTGCTTTTCTGTGAAATGGGCTCCAATGGGTTTGGTCCTTTTCGCTGGCCAGTACCGGCCAGCAAGCACCACGGATGGCCACTTTGTGCGCTCTCTACGGTTGCTCTCTTTCCGTTCATTTGGTTTTATTCCCATTTCCGCTATTCCGTTGAGTCGTTTCTATGGATTCTTGGCGATTGAAAGGAGCGCACCTCTCGGATTCGCATTGGACCGAATGAAATCATTTAGAAGAATGCTCCAGTCAGGATGCTATCGAGCGCTAGAAATGGATTCCATGAGTTTAGCTTCACCTGGCCATTTGTTGTTTGATGGAACAACCAATAAAAATCTCGGCCATTTCGAGAAAAAATGAGTTTCTACAAACTCCACGACAGGCTCTAAACTAAACGGTTATACTAATCGTAAAACACTGATCGCAGTATCGTAAATGTCGTGCTCATCATAGTCAGCAGTGGATACTGAAGGCTTTTCGTCTCCACGTGCCGTAGCGGTTGCTAGGGTGCTTTGCCTCGATTAGATTCCTTACCACAAAGTACACCAGACTTTACCTGAGTTGATACCTGAGCGCCAGCCACAAATCGCTACGTGACTCTGTGGCCAATCAAACAGGATGTGCCATCGCTATTGAAATGCCACCCTCTCCTCCCCATGCTACCCCTAAAACACACCACCAACAAAACGGTGCGAACGTCCTGGAAAGCTTTTCCACGTTTTCATTCGTTCCTCATTCATGACTTTCTCGGTCGGTCCCTGGAGACCGGGATCAAAGTCGGGCCCCATCTTCAGCAAGCTACACCTTGCGACCTTTTTCCACCGCGAAAAGGAATGGCTTTTGGGGTGGTGGAAAGCAACATTAAGTGAATGAATTATTTATGCATCATTATGTTAACCGTAAATCCGAGGGAACGAGAGAGGGAGAGAGAGTGATGGAGGTCGCGCTATCGTCAATCCTGGCTGCCGTCGGTCGGCGCGACGTTACGATAATTTGGTTTTCCATTTCGAAAGCCGATTAATTTAAATTTGATCTCGACGATCTCGGTTTCCCGCTTATCGGTCGTTCAACGGTCAAAATGGTGATCCACAGAGGGTCCATTGTTCCCCCTCTTCAAATGACTTTTGGGAGTGAAAAATTAATTCGACAACGACGACGGCTGGAGAAGCTGCTCCCCGCCACCAGAACATCGATCTATAGAGATTGGATTCAATTTTAAAATAGGCGTCCATATCCTTCCTTACGCCTCCATCTAGACATTTTGCTTGCGCTTTGAACTGACGGTACTTTAAGAAATCAATTAATCATTCCGATTGCTGTTTGCTTTTTGCTCTAGCTGCTGGCTGGAAAACACAGTTTCCCTAGCCTCGTGCGAGCCGCGCGAACGTTTCAATACCTGGCAAGTACAGTTCTGTTCCACCACCGTAATGCTCAAATCATGTTGCGTCCATGCGATATTTGAAGAGCAAATAACACAAACTCTCGGAGCTTCAGTCTATCGGCACGCACACACAACAGTCTGTCAATTGTGATGAGCCGCATTTGAAACACAGTGTTTGCCAGCCTTAGAACAACCAGCGTGTAGATCGAGAAGGGATCCAGCATCAATCTTATTTAATGTAGCTTTTCATCTCGAGCATAAGTTTTGCTTTGTGGCAAAACCACTCACTCAACAAAACCACTCGCTGACTTCCATTTGGAATTGGCTTGTCTAAGCAGCAGCAGCAAATCCGGTGCCGTGCCTGTGGATGTGCTCTGGATGTGTCATTTTTCACCACGGGTCCTCCGACCTCAGGCGGAAGCGAAACAAATGCATATGCGACCGCAGTACCACAACTCATCTCCGGGAAAGTACTCTGGAACGAGGAGGTTTGTGGGGGGCAAAAAGTAAATAAATCTCCCTCTAAATACCCAGCCAATACCCGCGAGCACACGATGTCCTGGGATACCTTTAAAGGACAATCGAGGAGATAGACCTTGTAGGGCAAGTGATGGCGGTGGCCACAACTCTCAAGTTTTCCCACAAGTACTAGGAAATGAAGGAAAAAAAAACAGAAGAAGGAAAGCAAAACCCCCCGTTTACCCGTGTCCTTCTACCGGAAGAAGCGTGCTGTGGTGAAGCGGAAATGGAACAGAATAAACTCTTTCACTGTCATTATTGGAATTGAATGTTGGATGATGTGTTCCTGCAATGCCGCAGGGCATGTCGCACAGAGTGGGTTCCGCAAACACCACCGGGACAACAGGAAGTAGCAAATGTATAGGACGCCACGGGTGTACTACCTCAGGTGACACATAGACTCATACAAACATGGTGTGCGAACCGTCAACCCAAACGGTTTGAGGTTATGCCATCGTCGCCATGTAACCCGCCCCGTGCCTCCAGCGTCGAGGCGCACGTGGTGCGCAATGGCGCCGAAGACACATTTCATGCTCCGTGGAGGATGGCGGTTTTGTGGGTGTGGGTGATGGGCAACACACACCCACACACACACTTCAACGCCACACACAATAATCACGACAACGAGAGGGACCCAAAAACCCCTTCCCGGTTCACCGCGAAACCTTTCGCGAGTGGCATGGTAAATGGTAGAAAGGATTTCTGCGGACTGCATAATTTATGGTACTTTGATACCTCCGGGCGTTTGAGGGGGAGCGGGCGGTATCGCGTTTTCGGAGCAGCAGTTATTTAAAGTAGGTTAAGACACTCGAGAATCAGCTGGTCCCTTTTTTGGGATTTTTGCTGCTTTTTTTTACGTGTTCCTACCGCGAACGCTTGGAGAACTTTAGGGAAAGTATGTCGCGGAATACGAGGTCCCCAACCAACCGGTGCTAGATAGTTTGATAAGTGCTAAGTAAAATGGCAGATAGTTGTAAATTAGGACCCCAAGTTCACTCGCTTGGAGCCAAGCCTGAAAGTTGCGGATGAAAAAGGCCAGCAGGCGGTTGTTTAGTCTTCCAGTACCACCGAAACGGCCACAGATAATGGCCGTACAGAGGTACACGACCCAAATGGAGCGTTACCTATTATCCCAGCAACAGCAGCAGCAGATGGGCAAAGGTTAATGGTAATCGGCTTCGGCTCGGTTACAGCCCTCCAGTCAGGATACAACGTTCTATACCTCGCAAGATGCACAGAGAATGACACGAACCGAAGCAAAGACCAACCAAGCAGTAGCAACGAGCACCTAATGTCAGGTGTAATGAGGTGTTAATGGGTAACGACGACGTAACGGAACGTGTATCGGTTCCGTAAATGCCGGTGTAATACACACTAATACCGGATGCCGATAAGACAGAGAACGAGAAAGAGAGAGACTGTATGTGCCTGTAATGGACCGTGATGCTGCGGTAATGGACCCCACGGAGAAAGGGATGTTTTTCGCCCCGATAGCAACACACCGATTGGGTTATGGTGATTATCCAACCTTTTTTCCGCCTTCCACCCAAAATTAAAATACATTTTCTAAAGTTTTTTTCCGCCGGTTGTTTCCTTTTTGGGCCGGCATTGCCCCCCAACAGCGAAACCAACATCATTCCCTCATGAACAGGTTCACTGATTCGTGCTGCTCCACGTGGGACGGCCACGAAACCGAACCCGCTACGACAGTTTGTTGTGATTCATCCCGTAAGCGACGAGCGGCAATCTGGAATGAACGGCCATGCGCACGACGTCCCACATTGCAATGAATCGCGCGTGGTTTGTTTACATTTCGAGCGCCACAGCCGTCGCCGCCGCGGATCATCATCATCGTCGTCGTAGTATCCCTCCTCGCGGCGTACTCGTGCGTTTAGTAGTCGGTCGAGAGCAGCACGCCAAGCTGGACGCGTGCCCTGCAGAGCCGCAAGTTACGGGACATCGGTGGCAACTTTGGTGGCTTGTGACGAACTCGCGGTGGTGCGTGTCAACTGACAATGACTGCGAGTCGCTTCCAGAGGTTTTAAATCCACTTCCAGTGACGCATTAATCGTATTTTAGTGTTCGTGTAGATGTGTGTGCAGTGCAGTAATTCGCTCCGGCAAAATTATCGCGTCCATAATTCCGCAACAAGAAAAAAACGGTGGCGATAAGACCGCCGATGTTTCGGTGGCTTTCGACCCAAGAAATGCGCCAAATGCTACTATATCAGCTACGCTACTGATAGCGTGGTACGTTTCTTCGTGTGCGTCGCTTTCGTTTGATGTGCTGGAATCTGGGGCACCATCGAACCATTGAACCCATTTTTGCACTAATTTCACTCATCTCCAGTCTCCGATCTGTGGTGCCTAGCGCGAGTGCAATGTTTGGCAATTAGCTGCAACATAAATTATTCACTTGGTTGATGCTGCTCCTGGTGCATATATTGCAATCAGCAACGATTGATGTTTTCCGATTGCCAAAGTGGTCGCTACACCTTTTGCAACCCCGGTCCGGTGTGCTAGTGTGTGTTTGTTTAACACCAGGAATGCAAAGGGACCCAAAAACACATCGCATATCTCTGGGGAGTTGCATGAGCGGTTAGGCGAGCGGCCCGTTATCTCGTTATCTTTCCAACAAACTACCAGAACCATCATCACCTTCAACGTGTACGCAGTGTATTTGCAGTGAAAGAAGCATAACAGAAACCCAAATTAATACCGGCGATTGTGAGTGAAATGTTGTTTATTTATTTACTCCATTTTAAAAAGTGAAACCGAACCGCTGAAGCTGGCGGAAGTGTCAGAAAGCGACGGCGGGAAATACAATCCAAAGAAAGAACGGTAAATGGCTGCCAATGTGGTTGTATGCACCGCCACGCACCGGGAGGGAATAAAGATCAATTGTGCAAGGCAAACCGCGTGAACGGAGTGGTCCACGTGAGCCAACGGTGACATAAAGCACATCACCACCAAACACACACACCGAACAAACAAACGCAATCGCGAATCAAAGCCGGGACCGCCAGTCCGGTGGCCGCGGAATCCGGAATCCGGTCGCATGGAAAATGAATTGAAGCCGTAATCGAATCAATTATGTATAAAGTTGCATTGCCACTTCCACCGTCACCGGCGACGCTGCTGTCGCTAGTGCTTCCGGTGATGGTGGCGCTGGTGCTGCTGATGCCACCCTTCCTCTACGCTGCTACTGCTGCCGCTGCCGCTGCATCGTCCCTTGGTAAGTGTTACACCCCGTGTTTTTTCCCGGTCATCCGCGCGGAGAGCGTGTTCCACATGCGTTGTAAACATACGCACATCGCTAGTGTTTGTCCTGATCGGTTTGTGAAAAGAAAATAATTAATTCCACATCCAGCCAGCCCTGAGCCAGGTCGCCGGTGTCCTGGTGTAAATGTTATTTATGTGAGTTTCATAGTCGATGTTCGGTGGAGTACCACACTGGTTCCCGAGCATAGTAGGCACCTCGCAACTCACATGATAGTCCCCGCAAGCACGCAAGATGGTGACTACTGCACTTCATACTTGATGCACAAGCATACCGATATTTGAGGTCGAAGATCAAACTCGAAACTTCAAACGAGCTCTCTCTCGTTCGCCTCGAACACGAATCTTCAATTTGAGTAATAGCTTCCGGCAGGGATCGGACTACAATGTGTACCGCCGCCAAAGGGTACTTAAATCGTTGCCTCATGTGCTTTTGCTGGCTATTCTTAGCCTCCCACCAGCCATTCCGGTTCATTCTAGCTCGATCGATAAGTTTCCCCCCCGTCCCAAGGGTTGGTTGCTTAATTGGTACCGACCCGGTGTGTACGCTCCTCGCTGTAACTCGGTTCGTTGTCGGTGTTGTGAGGCAAAAAGTAAACTTTCTAGCCAACTCCCAACTGAGCACATCATTAACTAGCTCCAGCGAGCGAACGAAAGAGTTCCTGGCAGCTGAAGGGAGTTACAAGCAAGGAGAAAATTGTAAAATGCCATCCGGATCCCGAACCAAACCGGTCCTGACGAGCGCGACAGCCGACGTGCCACCAATTGATACCATAATCCCGGAACGGTAGGAGGAGGAGTTAGTGTGCAAAACATTGTTAAGGTCTCAAACCACACAGACACACATAAAACACATTACACCGTAGGTCGGGAACACGCGAGCAATGCGCTACGAGCCAAAAGCGTGCAGGGCCACGGGAATGCAAATGTCATGTATACGGATGGGCCGACCCCAAACACACAGACGAGTTGTGTACTACTCGCAAGCCTAAAGTGTTGTTTCACCGTGGGAATTGGGTGCCTAGTGTTACTGCACCCAACCAGGACTCCTCTTTGGATACCGGAACACCGTAACAAACCTGATTCATCGTATGGCCCGGCGTCGGTCGGTTGGTGGGCGCCCCCCCCCCCCCCCCCCCCCATCATCGGTTAGCATCGGTGTGCGCGGCGCGCGCCGCGTTTCGGCTAATTATACTTTTTAGTTTTAATTACATGTTTTATTGCAGTCATAATTAGTCTCATAAAACTCGGTCAGCGGTTTCCGTGCGCTCCGACATGCCTTGGCATCCGAGTGTATGCTCCCTTGTGGGGTGAAAGAATGTTGGGTGTGTTCTGATTTTGTGTCGCATTTTGTGTTTGATTGCAACGCAACGCTGGCACTAGGCTTTCATTCAGTGGCACCGAGGCGAAATGGGGATCGGCAGCTACCTCATGCACACATGCACATACACAATGCTCCCAGCGGGCTTCATGGAAAATAACTTTTGAAAAGTGCACGAACCGAGCTCGAGCTGTTCACTGTTCGAGTCTCTCCGGTTGCAGATCGTTGTTTGGTTTGATAGTTTGCGGCGGGGGAGCGGAGAAAAGCCTTGCAACACCACAACACCTTGCTCATTTTCCGGAAAATGCTCGTTACGAGCTACGAGCTACTAGGCGGCTCCATCGCGTCCATCGCAAACACACGCAAAAGGTGCGATGCGTGTTGTCGTTGGCACCAGAAGCCTTGGTAACGCCACAAAAGGGGGACGGGGAGGGCAACTGTCCCTCCCCCTGAAAGGTGGTCTCTAGTAAATTTTCATCGTTGACAATTTATTTCAGTGCCCAACTCAACCGACCCACCCCTATGGGACCGAAAACGGTCGGCTGCGGGTGGGTCGGTGGTCATAAATTTCCACTTCAATTAGCCCCGGCCAGGGCACACACAGGTAGCCCGCGGTCCTCGGCTCGGCCACCCAATGGCCGGTGGGGGTGGCATTTTACAATTGTCGGTACGATACCCACCGGAACGGAAACCACCCCGTGTTTTGGTGGGACTGTGGGTGTTGTTGTTGTTGGTGGAAGTTACTTTTTCCTTTTTGTTGTTTTCCATTTTTCACTTCCCGTTTCCACGTGACTTTCGCGTGCCCGCCTTTTAGCTCGCTGACGGAGCATTTTCACGCTTTTCTTTCCTTTTTTTTTGTTCCGCCCTTTCCTTTTTCCTGCTGGGGTTGGGAGGGTATTTTAAGTGGTGCCTGACTAATATACACGCGGTACCGCACGCCACCAACAAGACCGACGGCGACGTCAATGAGCTTTTTATGCTTCATTTGCGTGGTCGGGAATTTCAATCAACCAGCGGTGGTACCAAGCGGGGTATGTGCGCTCCAAGCTCTCCGATTATGCAAATATAATCTTCAAGAGTTGCTCGATTTCTCAAATGAGATAAGCAGCAATGCATGCATGCGGGTGAGCCATAAGATAGAGCGGGAAACAAATTGAAACTAATCCGCTAACATGTGGTGGACAAGTTCGAATTGTGCATCTCAATAAATCAGGATCAGGACGTCAATAAGGGGTAGATGGCGAATTATAAAACTGAAAACTCGTTGGTGCGGCATCTTTAGACAGGTCGAGAGCTATTTGTTTAGCAGTAACCCCTTTCGAAACCAAGCAACGGTTATTTAGTAAAGAGGTTAGCAAACATGCTAACATCGAAACACCTTTTTTGTCCATGCTTTTTCCCATGCACTAATTAATTTGTAATTGGGTTCTCCAAAGTTTGTAGCATTGTATTTCTCATGTTAAACATTACCAAACGATTAAATTTCCTAAATAATTTCTCGATCATCGTTCGGAGCCTCCATATTTAGTAAAATTCATATTGCATGATAATTTCTATTTTGATCACGGTATCACAGCTTTAAATATGATATTTTGTGTAATATTGAACGACTTTTTCATGCGAAAGAGCTTCGTGGTACTATTGCCTCTAATATCACTTTTTCCAAAAAGATTTGCATGAAAATATAGCGAATGCATTCTACAAAAACAAACTAGGATACATCAAGATCCGCAGTAAGACGATTTGAGTTTTAAAACACAGGTAAACTCTCCTGGTGTAATTAAAAAAAAAGTATGAGAAGCTTTATTTTCCCGCTTACTTCACGTTGACATTGACGTCAGTAATGGAGTTGCTTCGTGGAATTTCAAAAACAAATAAGAAGTCAACCACTCAACTCATTTCCTTACATTCAATTAACGAAGAATAATAACCAATTTACGTTGTATCAATTGCAAATTACCATTCCATTCCAGTACCAATGCTTTTAGTAAGCGTCATACAAATTCCCTCACCTCTTTAACAGCAACTGCTCTGGTCTCACAACAAACCATGCCTTCGCCCCTTCCTGTACGTACTTTCCTCCCGTATTATGTACAGCTCACTGAGGGCGGGTAGGTCGTCTAACGTAACATACAGTCCCGGTTCGTGGGGCATGGTTTACGGTTATGCCGCCTGCCTGCCTGCATGCTAGCAGCCTGCATTTATCGCTGCAGCAAGTGCACTTGCACGACTTCCTGGCCAACCACAACACTCTTCTTATTCCCAGTGCAGTGCCTCATACGAGAGGCCTCATTCACACATGCAAGGGTGTATGTGTTCGCTTTGCTATGCTTAAGCGTTAAATGTTAATTTTGAAAATGAATTTATGATCCTTACGCCTTCCTGCTGGCGCTGGCCTCTTTTTTCCCCATACCTCTGGCCCTCCCTAGTAGTGAAGGATCTCTCGTTCTCGCGACACAACCACCCTGCCCCCCTTCCGTTTGACGGAAATTATTATTTTCGTTATTCTAATTATGGTGTTTTACAAAACGGGGAAAGCAGTGGAAACGATAAATTTCTCCCCCGACTTCCCCGCGAGAGCATCACAGCCCCCCCGGAAAAGGGAAAAGTGTGAACAACCTCTGATTATGGTGCACCGGCGGCTTGACTTTAATTTTAATTAAATAACGAAACACTGAAACCGAGCCAAAATCGAATCCGAGTTTTGAAAAGGGGCACTCACAGGCACAGTTTGTTGAGTTTGTGCCTGGAATCTGTGAACTTTCGATGCTAGAGATAGTTTCAACGTTACAAACTTTACCGGCAAGCCAGCAAGCCTTTATCAAAATTACCTTTCCAGCAACGTTCGTCTGCACCCTAGCACCCTATGTGCACAAACCAGCTACCAGCGATCCATCTCGGTACAACCCGGAGTGTATCCCCGGCTACGAAAAAGGGTAAACAGTTTGAGCGCCTGACGCTGACATCAGCACGGTGCATCTCTCGGTTCTGCCATGGAGTTTGATGAATGATAATGGCGCCCTGTCCAGCACCTCGCTTCGGACTTAGCCAAAAGCCAGCAAAATGCATCCCTTCCTGTGCTGCTTTCGATGGAAGCAAAGTCAGCCAGGATTCGCCTCACTGGGCCTGTTTGACTTCCGGTGCGGCCAAACTCTCTAGTCGTCGGCAGACGTTGCAGATTGGCTCGGCGATGTATGTATCTAACACATACTGGGAGGAAGAAACGCATGAACGTTCTCGTGCTGAACCTTGGTATGATGGTAAGAGGAGCGCAGGTACCATGCAGATCGGGGACTCGTGAATTGACGGAGCTTGTTGCATAGAGTGCGCGCGCGAAGCTGCGAGACTGATAACGGGTGTTAATGAGGTTGATGATTGCGGCGTGGCTGGTGTACTGGGCTGGGAGATTAGACCGTAGAACCGCTCCTGTAGTACGCTCGCTAGCGCTCTGGCCACTGCTGTGCGCAGTCTTATCAGTGTGACAGTGTTGTTGTAGCAAAACGTATCGTCGAATCCTTACCCGGTATGTGATCTTTGTGCATTGTTAATTCAGCTAAAACCAACGAAACAGAACGGGCATTTGCTATTGTCTAAATGGGCATATGGTCGCAGATTTGCTGCTACCAACTCTATTTCTATCGAAGAAAGACCATTCCTAGTGCTGCCACATCGCCAAAAGACACCGCTAATCACCTTCTTTCTCCATCGTTGGCAGGAAGTTGGTAAATTGCAATAATTCAACGTTGCAATGAAAATTGATATCCATGGGGCGCACCACGGCGGCGACCTCAAAGCGCGGCGACGCGCTCGGTAGACGGTAACGATCCGTGGCACCCGGTGATACCAGGCCAGGCGTGATTATCGAAACTATCGGTTATCCTTTGCTCGCATACACACCCTCACACATACCCATCCTGTTGCTATCATGATCCAAGCGAAGGATCCGCAGCCATGAGCCCAAACGAGCGGCATCGCATGAGCACAAGAAGAGGCATTCGTTTCGTTTGCTTCTTCCGTCGTGACTTCCATCTTCCTGGGCCAGCATCAGAGACCGCAAACGGCTCTGGGCAAGTCAGCATGTGGTCCCGGGCGTCCTGGTCGTCGTCGTGGCATTATCCTTTGTGCCTGACGGTGACACGGGGCATTAGCCGATGGTTGTGTTCTAGCTTTCCATGTAACGTACGTCGTCTTTGGACGATAGAAGCGACAACCGTTTATCTGTTTTCATACCAGATGATGTAGGAGAGCGAGCCAATGGAAGGAAGGATGGGAAACTTTGTTGATTTCTGTTGTTTGAAAAATTATGCCAAGGAGTTTACTAATAAATAGTTGTTATCAGTTTTGCTTCAACAATGAAAAAGCGACAATTGTTTTAATTTTTTGTGTTGCTTTTCTCAAGTTAAGTCAATAAATAAATACAATGAATGAAAGTTTCCGATATTCAGAACCACAAACTATTACTTCAGTTATTCAGAAGCTACTATTGTAGTACCGTTAGCTAGCAGAACTGTTTGGTTGCTTTACAGCTTACACGCTTCGATTAAATACCCCTCCAGTGGAATAGATTTACATGAAGAGAGTGCCACCATCGCCAGCCGTGATCATCATTAAAAAGAAAAAAACAACCAAATCGTTTTAGCTTCTTCCTTTTAACCATCCCCGCGATTACATGCCCCCCCCCCCCCCCCCGGTCCCTTCGCTTTTTCGCCCTTCGGAAAATGAAAAATCAGAATCAGAACCCGTCGCCCACGCTCCACGGGCCTTGGGGGTTCTGGCGGCGACATTTCGATTCCCGCCTCGACATCCGACCTCGCGATGATCCTCGACTCCCTCTCCTTACCAATGATGATGAGCCGTGCCCGGCAGCCTTTAGTTTCGGGGTCTTTTTTCGTGGGGCCAAGTGGCCCCCCCCCCCCCCCTATTTGGCCCCGTGTAGAGTTCACTTTAATGAACTTTAGACCACCCAACTGGCTGGCTGGCAGGAAAACCAGCTACCAGTCAGCAAAATCGCACATCCAGAGTGTACAGAGAGGTCCCATTGGCTGGCGAATCCTCGCTACTGGCCTCCGTTTGCTCACCGTGGCCCGGTCAAATCATGTTCGCTTCGGAGAGCCTTCGGGGGCTGGCAATGGGCTCCGTTGTGCGTTGTCATGAGCGTCACGCACCAACGAGCTATCCATTTGACCCCCAAACCGTGCACCAGCTGGTGCTGCGAGCGTACAAACTTCACCGTGATATGATAATTTCCAACTCCACTCCAAAAGGGCTTCGGGCACAACATGACCGAAACCGAATCGAGGTTGCCCTTGGAGTGCTTCTCTCGCACTGCACGCGTCCCTCGGTCCGATCGAAAGTATAATTTTATCGATATTAATTTGCACTAATTTCCACCGTTCCACCAGTTGGAGTGCCATCCGCCAATCATCCTTGGGCTCACGGAATGTCCTTGTCCTATAGAGAGAGAGAGAGAGAGAGAGAGAGAGAGAGAGTGTGTGTGTTTTTGGGATATCTTGCGGAAGGAACTGGGGAACGAACCGTATGTTGAGCAGCAGCGAATGACTGCATAAATGATGTTTGACTATCGATACCGTAGTACCACGCGACGTTCTCGGTGGTGTCGACGACTGGTTCCGTACCAGTCCGATGACAGATTACGATGTCGGCTTTGTCGAACAATAGACAATGGAGTGGAAATCGGCTGCATCCTTTGCACAAGGATGTTTCCCCCGGGAGGGCATTTTGACAGTGACGCAATGGCGAACGTTCAACAATGACACCCTTTGATCGCAGGAATTGATTTGAAAGCCTGGTTGTCAGTGTGGTTATCGGTGGACAGTGGATGGAATATAAGGACCATCACGTGAGATAAATCTATGGAATTGTTTGTACAATGCTGTTCATAATTTGTTCAGGTCCAGCAATGTCTTGATTAGCATTCAGGCAGCAGATGTCAAATTAGTTAACATATTCCACTTGCCCGGTTGTCAGAACCACTTACAAAAGTCCCATAAATACAGTTGAAGGACAGAAGTGCTAGTGCAAAAGTTGGTAAACATTCTTGGCATGTATGGCATGGATGTAAATGAAGTCCCCACGGATAACGAGAAAGACCTTCAAACCCAATTTTCGAAACCCACATACACATATCGCAGCTGCACAGCTCTCGCTCCCCTGCGCTTTCTCCCCACCGTAACCGTAACTAGTCGACCACAATTAGTCCTGGCGTGTTAGTGCAGCGGCCTCGGCCGGCACCTGCACTTTCGGCAAACATTTGCCGACTTAAATTGGCCTCTCCCGCCACCCACTGTTCACTAATAGTTTCGGGCCAGCAGTTTTAATCGTAACTTTAGCACCAGCTCCCCTTCACCGGCTTCTGCTGCTGCTTCTCACTGCAACAGCGCGCGCACACACATGTGCAACGCGCGTCACCGTCATGCCGAATCCATTCTAGCGTGCATCCTACGTAACCAGGAACTCGTGCTTAGGAACTCGTAGCGCTCGGTGCCATAAGAAGCCCACGGTATTATTGCACTTTTATCGAATTTTCCGGGCGAAGCCCTTCTTCCCGGTGGGCGAACTTTTCACATTTTAACTTCCAGTGCGCGGTGTGGCCAGTGGCAGCTGGCAGTGGAAAAGAAAACTTTAAACTGCGACCACCACGGCAAGGCACAAAGATTTACCGGTTGGCTCAGCAGTAGCAGCAGCAGCAGCAGCACCGAGGGTACACCAGATTTGTGCCAGCCTTGTTTGCAGATCAGATGTGTACCAGGGCGAGCTTGGAGCCACAGCTGTTAATGCGATGGCGTGTGGCATCTTCAATGGTGTGTGTGTGTCTGTTGGAGCATTGCAAAGGATTTGTCTGGGTGTGAATGTCGCTTCTCTGCCTGTAATCTCTTCATCAACCCTTAAGAGGCTCCTTAGAGGCGCTCGACGGAGTGAGAAACGCCACCGAGCTCAGCAAAAGGAAGCAGAAAGAGGGAAGGAAAAAGGAAAGGGTTGCAATGCAAATAGCACCGCAACGAAGAACATGGTTTAAGCCAAACGCTTGCCATACAACGCGGACTGATGCGAGCGGGACCGCAAAGCACGGCGACACAGCACCGTTTAGGTTGCAAATGAGGGCCACGGCACGGTCCATCCAGCTTCTTTCCACTTAATGAAGGTACATCGTTAGTTAGCTACCAGGATACCGGCTCTTTTTTTTTAGTACTCTCGGTGTGAGGTTACTGGACACGGCCACGCACATCCACACATCTCTTTGATGACCCTCGGGTGCGGTCGGTGGTTTCTCCTATTTTATCCTCCACGAAGAGAGCGGTTTTGGGGCAGCTTCGGTAAACCAAACGTTGCCAAACAAAGTATCTGCAGAACATTCTGGTTTAGTTGGTTCTATTTCTTTTATCTATTTACTCGGAACAGAGAATGTTTGCTCTTGTTGATTATACAAAGAGATCTTGTCTCAAGAATGTCGAGTAAAAATAGATATATT
This sequence comes from Anopheles aquasalis, assembly GCF_943734665.1. Lineage (NCBI taxonomy): Eukaryota > Metazoa > Arthropoda > Insecta > Diptera > Culicidae > Anopheles > Anopheles aquasalis. The sequence goes on from NC_064877.1 coordinate 80,353,645, forward strand.
CAATAAGATATTAAATGATGCAGTAAAATGTATTGAAACCATTTCACTTATGGAGAATGATGCTTTCTAGTGGCAAAAATAGCTTAAACATTATCCCTCACATGCTACCAAACAGAACTCGTAACTGTTGGACTGTATCGTAGAATCCATTCCACCATTTGCGTAGCTCGCACTCCCTTTGTCAAGTTTAGTAGACCGCTTCTCACCAGCACTTACTCCGAACACCCCTTTCCCAGCGTTCTCCCAGAAAGTTCTCTCTATATCCCGGCCGTACAATCGAAGCCGCGGGCTTCTGCGCCAAGTAAGCTTCAGTACAATTCCGTAGCTAACCGCCACCTATCGCTTCTCTCGCTCGCATATTATTTACAGCTGCCCATGAGTTATCGTTCCTGGTGTTAAGCCAACCGGCCAAGTTCAATGCAGCCCGTGCACGGTCCCTGCGGTACAGCATCGTCGAGCAGCTTAAAGAGTTGACCCAGGTATGTAAGTCAGCGCAGCGAGCGAGCACACGATTAACATGCAACGCAGCCGGAGCCTGCGGTTTCGGGAATTTTAAAGCACCATCGCCAATCGATGCAGTGGAATTCGGAATACTTGGGAATCATTCCACAGTTCTATTTCATCACGATTCTCTTCTGTTCCCGTGAACAGCTGATGATGCAACATCGATTTGTCCTCAGTTTTTATTTTCTTCAATACAAATTCAATTCGATTTTAATGAAGCAGCAGCATATTATTGGTTGCCACGTTATGGTGCTTTCAAAATTGATGAAACCGATCACCGAAACCAAACATCAGCGAAACCGCCACCGGCAATGGCGCTATGTATTTAGCGCGGCACCGTAATGGGAATGGTAATTTCTGTAAACAGCCGCCGCAATCGAAAGCGTTGCGATGCGCCGGTGGCCAGGGAGTACAAATTGAACAATTAGGCACCACACTGGGGCTGTACAGTATCCATTAGTAACTGATGCCCCTGGATGATGGTCCAGGGAATATAGGGGGAAGGTCAAACCGCAAAAATCAATTGATACCAACGGCCAACGGAAGCGCACCGGGATGGAACGCGTTCTAGAAATGCACATTATAGCGATATGTGTGCCACTAATTGTATCCAAATACCCTTTTATCGTTGGCATTATGTAACCGATATCCTGGCTATCCAGCGTCCATCAGATGGCCAAGATCGTGCATAGCAAGTGTTAAAAAAAGCAATGCCAATTCAATGGTTGCATCACATTTGTAGGATTGCAGGAAAATGTTTAAATCGCACGTCGCCTCCTCTTCTCACCACACCAATAAATGTGTCTTTACCCTCCCGTAGCCGGATACCGGTGGACCCAACGAACCGGACAATGTGTTCCTCTCGCACGAGCTCTTCCCCGACGACGATGGTGCGTGGGCCATTACGCCCGTTCTGCGGCACGTCCGGACCTCGCTGCTGAAGGCAACGCACCGGACCGCCCGCTGGCTGATCATCTGCGAGGAGCAAAGCCACGTCAACGTGAGTCTATTAGCGCACCACTTGGCGAAGGAAGACTACAGGGAGGTAAGTCATTCCTCATTTGAAAGAGTTTGAATTGATATGTTGCTGGATCTAGAGAAGAATGTCCTTTTGGAAGCTCATCCTTGGAATACAATAACATATCAATCCAGAAAGTGAACAATTCGGCTTTCAGACGATGCCTAGGCACGACCCGGGCTCCGTTTACATCAGCTATCCGCTGCAGGAATCCGACAGATCACGTCCTAATCATCAGTCGCTAGGCTTCCATCTTCTACACGCTGCGTTTCACCGACGCTCTACTATAGCAGCTCTTTCACTCTCTTTCTCTCTCCCTCTCTCTCTCTCTCTCTCTTCCCTCCCAACCACCCACCGACCGACGGATCATCAAACCGGAACATCCGCAGAAGCTGTTCCTCGGTTACCCACTGCATGACCGGGAGGCGACCATAATTCATCATTTCGCGTTTTTCAAAAACCCATCCAGCTTCCTGTACC
>NC_064877.1:80368146-80383146 GCF_943734665.1 Anopheles aquasalis
TGCAGGTAGGTTTGCGTTTTTGGAATTATTTATGACACTCCTTCTACCCACACCTGCTGCGAGAGCCCAAAAGGTAGAGGCAATGACGGTGCGTCTGGGTATACGGCCTAACGTCGGGGTTTCTCCTGCTCTCGGAGCCAGACAGAACGATGCTGCTGATGCTGGCTGGCTGGCTCGCCAATTGCTCACTTTCGCTGTCTTTTTCGTGCGCGCGCGACACCGGGCCGGTGTCTAGAATCCCGGTAAACGGTGGGCGCGCTCGGTATGATTCCATTTCTTGGCATCGATGGATGGATGGGCCCGGTCGCACGTGCTCAGTGGTGTGATTTGCGCAAGCGTTGACGGCACCGCGCGAAAGGACTTCCGTACCAACTTCCTTTTCATAATGGGGGTGCCCCCCCCCCCCCCCCCCCCCCGCCGCCACCAGTCCCCTCCGGTTGGCCCGATCTCCATAAAGGACTATAGAAAGGACAAGAAAGCAGAAGGGTAAAGGGTTTATGCGCCTCTCAAGTGGTTTTCATGAAGCATAGCGGTTTTATGCACGCCCGACAGAGAGCGATGCCATGCTCTGGGAGAGTGAATGAGACGGTGATTGCTTCGTGTTTGTTTTGTTTTTGTTCCGCTGACGTGCTTGGATGTGTGCGTGCGAGCGTGTTGCGGCAGCGGCGGCGCTCTTCTGCTGCGGCGGCAGCGATAAATTTTTTCCCGTGCGCACCCCTCAGGCGCCGCCAGTCCAGGTTCAGGTCCAGGTAGCAGCAGAAGTGAGGAGCCGCTCCGCGATCCGGGTCGACCCAAGCCAAGTGTTAGTGCATTTTGGACAGCCCAGCCGCCCCATAACCAAGGTCCATCATCTTCATGTGAGTCCTTTTTGCATTTTTCTGCTTGTTTTGCTTCTCGATCCGGGGGCGAGGCGATGATCCTAGCCCTCTAGTTGGCACTGCGATCACAGCCACCCGTCTATCCGTCGTCGTCGTCATCCTGGATGCACCAGGCGAAACCTGCGCCTCTTTCCGGCCGTCTGCGAAACCGTTTGGACGCCGGGTTTTCTACGAAACAGTAGCGGGCCGAACACCTAACAGCAGCACGGCGTGCTTGGGGCGACGCGGTGGTGCAGCAAATCGACCAAATTCGATTGCTCCCCCGCGCTCTAGCGAGGCGTTCTCTCGCTCACTCCTAGCATCTGGGTGGCGTGCGTGGAAAAAGGAGAGCGATAAGGCAAGGGTTACTTTTCAATACCCTAGCGCTTCGAACGCACAAGTGGCAGCAGCAGCAACGGAGGAAAAAGCCGCCGCCATGACAGTCGCCAAGCTCATCGCTTGAGATGAATCCGAGACGGCCGGGTAGTGTGCGTGCGTGTGTCGCTTTCTTCAAACAGCAACCACAGACACGGTAGTCGAACGTGGTGCGTATGTATGTGTGTATGCGGTTGTACAGGGATGAGGCATTTTAGCAAACGGTGCGCGCGAGCCATCGAGTAGCCTCTGTCTGGTGCTGCTCCTTCTGATGCCCAGTTTTCAAGGTGGGCTAGCGCGGGCCGGTTCTCGCGTGTGGTGTGTGCGCTCCTGCTTGCTTGAGCTGCACCGTGCGTGCTCGTGTGTGTGGGTGTGTATGTGTGCGTGCTCGTGTGTGTGCGGTCTCCCCCGTGCTTTGGCCCTCTAGGAGCCTTGGCACAAGGAAGAATCTCAAGCGACCGGCTCAAGGAGTCGACTTCACCTCCGACACCTCCTGGTATAGCAAGCAGAGCCTTCTGTGGCCCAAAAGTGATACTCCTGAAGATGTATGTGTGTTGTATGTGTGCAGAGTTTTTGTTTTATAGCATTTTACTGTGAAGGGAAAAGATGCTCCTAAAACAAATGACAATTCTATTCCTACGATTTGCCGGCGGTTCTCGGAGGTACTGGGCGCATAACGCGCCACGAGCCCTCATGTTGAGGTAAACAATACCGTGGGCGCGGCACACTAAGAGCAGGCACGTGCGCTAAAGGAGTACCGGCGAACGAACACCACGCGGTGACCGTCGTTTCAGTAGCGCCAAATCTTCTAGATACCGCACTCCCGGCTATTTGTCCTCTCGGCCGACTCAAGTGGACGCGAAGGCGTCGAGTGGTGGTGCCCTGGTGTGTAAAACGGCGGTCGCGCCCTTGAACTCCAGGAGAAAGGTGGAACACCGTGTACGAATCCGGCAAGGACACACCAACACACTTGGATCCAGCGTTCAGAGAGCATGTTGCATGGTGGTTGCTACTGCTGCTGTGGGTTCTATTCTCCCCGTTTGCTATGTTATGCTGGCTGTGGCCTAAAGAAGACCAACGAGAATGTATGGATTGCCATTACCCAGGACCAAGGTTAACCAGTACACCGGTGAATGGGTGCTCTAATGTTAAAAAATTTTGGGGGGCAAATGTTTCGTTTTAGAGGACGAAAGTTGTTCGAGGTCAAGCAAGAGCCCATCGTTACCTTACTGTTACTGAGAATTCATTCTGGCGACAACGGAACATAACAGAACGGCAGCACAGAGACTATGCATCGACAACATTGGTGAATTGTGGGAACCACAACGAGATGCTACTGCTATGGTTACTATGTTCTTGAACTGAAGTGCTTGGGTATTCTATGCCGCCAGGTGGAATCAATTAGCACACCGCGAATTGGCACCTGGGTGAGAAACAGGTCCTCCAGAGATCCTCCTTTCATTCGATTTATTACCTTCCGCCAGAAATTGCACCTTCTCGTAGCATGGAGATTGCGTTTATACCATTTCGCCTTCTACCAACGTTTTGGACCGAACATTATTTGTACCTTTTTTTGAAGGCTTTTCCCCACCGGTGTAAAGGTTGACTTTGTGAGAAGGATTTTCCATGCAACCCGTTTTCCGGGTTGGATCCCCGGCAGTTGGGTCTCTGCTCGATTGTGCGCACACCCGCTACCAACCGGTCCCAATATTTCCAGAGCGAGCGACGCCGTTTCGGTGCGTTTCTCTCCGTTCTCGCGAGATTGGGATGAAGGTGAAGGAATTGATCAAGGATTGCGCAAAAGTGCGGGACGGGCAAGAAAGAGATAGATAGAGCAAGAGAGAAACAAGGACGAAGAGCACGGATGGTGCGCGCTGTGCTGCCGTTGGGGCCTGGCCCCGGCCGCCATGATGGCGACAGCGGCAGCCTGCCGATCTGCGCGGTGCGCCTGCTCCGTTCGCTCCCCATTTTCTCTGGGGCGCGGGTTGCTGTGCGCTTGTCTTGCTTGTGTACCGTCAGCACGTGTGCGCGTGTGTGTTTCAAGTGAAAATTGGAATCGTCGCCAACCTCTCGCATGGCGGTGCTGCTACCGCGACCCTGTTGGCCTAAAATCGTTCGCGGCAGAAGGTGTGGCGAGTGTCGCGTCCCGTCGTCGTAAGGAGCACAGGCTGGCTTTTGACGGAAGAAGTGCAGCAGCAGCACCAGCCAGTCGCAGCCCCAGTGCAAACGAACTTGCAGCTTCTTCCCTCGCTGCAACGCCCCTGCGAGTGAGTTGAACCGTCATCATCCTGTGAATGCGCGACGTGTGTGAATTCGTGTTGGGGCCCGCCACCGCACCCGGGGGTGCTCCGTGATACTCGACATGATGGTGGGAAGCATCATGTTTGCGGTGAAGCGCGCTTTTCGTGATTCCAATATTGTCGTGGCAATTGCTTAGAGAAATGTGTTCGCGCCAACTCGAAGCAAGGGACACGTCAGGTGTGCCAGATGCTGCTTGACGCTCGTGCAGCATGTTCCACACGGACGACGCCTAGAGACCGGAGATGCAGTGGAATATCCGAACATCTTCTGCGGTCGTTTATGCAACTAAACTAAAAAAAAGCCAGTGGATTCTTTGATGCATGCGGTGCAACGATGGCTAAACGAGTGTGATGAAAACCATAGTAGGCGGAAGAAATGATCTCAAGTGTGACATATGCCGCCGGTGTAACGGCAGTGGATTTCCTATAGTTCTTTAGGGAGTTGTGCTTTTATGCTTATTTGTTTTTTTTATTCCGTGAAAATGGGTTGGGCAAGGAAGAACAGATTCACAGTAATTTTAGATTCACTGGTGAGCTAAGTCCAGCATCTCGCATTATCCTCTGGAAGTGTTTCTGTCCCCAGTCGGGGATGCGATTGCGGATGATATATGTATCGTCTTCCTATTTTTTTTTCACAACCAAGCAGACTAGCTTCCTTGTCCAAGGACACAACGTTGCTTTCTTCCTCAATTGAGAGTTGGTTGAGGCTTCCTTCGCTGAGCATAGGCCCCGCACCGAAGCCGCGAGAGTTCGCGCTAGAGGGCACAGCAGCAGCACCGAGAGAAAGACAGAGAATCCCATCCTCCCCGTGAATGTTTCTTTTGCAGCAAGAGCCCCCCCCGCGATGCAATATTCGCAAATGTGAGCATAGCATGGGGAGAGAGGGAGACATCATCGAGCGCAAATTCTTGATGATACGGGTTGGCTGGCGCTTTCCTCTTCTCCTACAGCAGCCTCCCGTTTCCTGTCTTATGTGGGGCTGGCGTGCAAGCGAGATGGTTATGTTGGATTGAAAATCATCCAACCCTTGCGGTCCCCGGTGGAAGAGGTGTGGTGCATCACCACCGCGGCACTGTGATGCGCGGCGGTGGTCGGCATATGGAGAGTGTCGTCGCGACGCGCAACGACAGAGAGATTGTGTGTCTCGTGCGCGCACCCACCACCGCAGAACAAGAATTAAGCTGTGGTGGTAGGTCGCAGACTCTAGCAGCCGCGCTGCCCCAGTCCGTCGTGAGACTGTTCGAAGCTCTCGCTCTCCTCACCACCCCTTCGTCGTGGTGATGATCCTTTTTTCCTTGCCGGCGCGCCCAACCAAAGCAAAGAAAGTGGTCGGACGATACGAGAAAGCCGAAGCCGCCTCGCCGCCACACGGAAAGAGAAAGCAAACCGGATGCCGGTTTTGCCGAGGAAAATTCCGGTAGCCGCCGATGGCGGAAGCACCGAAGTAAAATCGGCGAAAAGCGGGTGTCACAGAGCAGCGCGCATTACAAGTTCGCGTCCTTTTTCCCATTCTCTGCTTGCTATGGGCCTTTTGCGTACCTTTTGAGGAGAGTGTACTGACTACTATACTATCGAGGAAATAGCGCTTGGGAATTGGTTCCATGAAGGTGCGGTTTAGTTATTTTGTCAACTGGATGTCAGTTCGCCCGAAAAATCTGGAGCCACGATTATGGCAATCAGTGCGGGCAACGCAATTTTACAGATTTGGCCTTTGTAGCTGCTTAGAATGTCACCGAAAAAAAAAGGGAAATGTTACGCACACCCCCAGGATGAAGTTAAAAACACCGCCAGTCACGGTTGAACGCGCGCGGTGGCCAAGAATGGGGTTCAACGAGCGAGACAGAGAAAGAGAGAGATAGAATGTTAACGATGGGAGGAGGGGCCGAGCTTGTGCGCGCGCCCGCGCCCGCGCACTGGCAAGGTGCGCGGTCGCGGAGTCCAAGAGAGAGAGAGAGCCGCTACCACACCGCACCTCAAATGGAGTGAGAAACGCGGTGCGACAAGGATCGAACACCACGATGCTGATGACACGGAAGAGCGAGCGAGAGGGAGCGACGAGAGAGCACGCAATAAGGATTCACTCGCGCGCGCTCTGGTTTTTGGGGAGGGGGTATCACAAAGTAGCCCGTGGCTGCGTGGTGACGGCGACGGTGGCTAAGAAGAGCAAGCAGCATAGCATGCGGATGCGGCCCCGGTGCGCAAGCAGGACGACGCTAAACAGCGGGAGGACGCGCGGGGGGGGGACCGCTTCAGCTCTCTCTCTCTCTCGCTCACCGACCCGATGCCGTCGTGTGACCGAGAACCGGCCGAACGACGAACGGGTGTCGTGGGTTCATAGCGATCGCGGCGCGGGTCTGCGGGCACAGTTTCACAGTTTCTCTCCAACTCTGCCGCGCCGCCGTCTAGGATTTTGGCGTTCTGTGAGTGTCTTGTTTTTCTTCTTCTTCTCCTGCCTGCCTGCCTTTCTTCCCTGCCTCGTCGCATTAGTAAAAGGGGGAGGGGGGGTCCTCCCTTTCCTGTCGCTCGGAGTGCTACTTTTACTTCTAGCTACCGCTATCGTCGCCACCGTGCAGCGAGTCTAGCGCCACCGCTGCTTTCGCCTGCGAAGTTGTGTGTTGTGTGAGGCCCCTCGGTACCACCGCCGTCGCCACCACATTGCTCGGTCAGCCCCGAGGGAGCCCCGTTCTTCTCTGTAGCACCTTCGCCGTGCCGCGAGTAAAAGTAATTCCGTGTCCCCGTCCGCTCCTCCGTGGGGGCCGCAAATTGGAATATGCAGCAAACGGGGTAGCGATGGTTGCTGCGGTGTGGTTTTGACTTTTCGCTCCGTCCAGAAGTCTAGCTTTTTTTGTTTTGATTTTTTCTTCACTTTTACCTTCTTAACGTCCCTTTTTTTTTGGTGGGGGGAACGGCGACGGTGGTTGGTGGCCCTGCGTATCGGTGAACCCTTCTTTTATGCTTTCACCCTGCCTGCCCCCCCTGCAACGTGCGGTGTCGTGTAATGTGCCTGTTTCTATGTGTGTGCTGCGTCATGTGCAATCCGCGCGGGGGCTCGCGAATGTAATTGCGTCGCGCTCGCTTGCTGCTGCTGCTTTATCGCTGTCTCGTGAGGAGGGGTCGCCAGCATGCCAGCAGCGGCAGATCTAATTCATTTTCGGTATCTGCTCCGCTCTTCGTCCTGATCTGATCGTGAGAATAATGTGGCGATGCGATTGGAGACAAAAAGTGTGCTAGATATGCATTTACTTCGTATGGATATGCGGTCAGCTCGGTGCGTATATACATATGAGTGTGTGTTTGTCTCTGTATGTCACTGCTGATGGTTTCAGATGACATGCCCCTCTGCTTGCTTTTTTCCTCGGCGTTCACTTGGAATTACTGCGCCCAATCTCAAAAGCCTCGCGTTATCTAGCGTGCAAATTGTATTTAAATTTTTTTTTTTTGCCCCATAAATTGCTACCAAATTTACTGTTGTCCTTTTTTAAAAACCTTTTGGCATATCGTGCGCTTCGCGCGCTGCCAGATAGATAGGCTTGGTTGGGTTAGCTTGAACTCTGGGATCTCGAGCGGAGGAAGTGTGTTTAAAAATAGATTTAGAATTTATATTTCAAACACCACCACCACCACCACCACCAGCAGCAGCTCCGCCATCTCGTCGCACGCGCTTGCTTTGCGCTTGTTGCTCTCTCGCTCGGTCGCACACTCTCGTCGCGATGGTGTACCTACCGCCAGCATCATCATCAGAGTGTGCGCTGCTCTTCTTTCCTTTCCTTTATGTTTTTGTTGGCGGCGCAGCTCCTCCGCACACCGATTTTTCGATTCGGCTTGGATTGGGACCGAGTGAGCCGAGCGAGCGATGGGATGGGATGCATGCATGCGGGGTTTATAATAAGCGAGATATTATAATTATCGCAGGCAACGATGGTGGCGGTGGCGCATAGTAGTTGGCCCGAACATCAGAATAAACACAATTAGTGTGTGGCGCGGGGCTTTAGTTGGTTTTTATTTTTGGGATTAGCCCCTCACCCCGCCGCTGGTGTGCATCACGACGATGTCTGTACGTACTGGCCAGCAATTGCATCAGTTTTTGGTGGGTGGTTTTTTTTTAATTTTATTTTTGTTAAATTTTCTGCTTTCACCTCTCTTCCCTTTTTGGGAAATTTACCTTTGGATGTTGTGTCTGTGTCAACCGCAACGTGTAATGCATAGGGAGGGAGTGGGTTGCAAAGTGCACGATATGCAGCATGCTGAAATGAATGTTTTTCCTTTTTTTTTCACCCCGTCGTAGCAGTCCCGTCGTTCTGTTTGTGACCAGGGGCGCGGAACGAGAATTGAAATGAGAGATGGGCTGGGAGAGATATGTGCTCCAACGAGAGGACACGGTATGAGGAAGAAGTAGAGTAGGCAGGGGAGCGGCGTATGCGTCTGTGTATGTGACGCGGTGGTGTGTAAAGTGCAGTCAGCCTCTTGCTGCTGCTGGGGTGGGGTTCTCGCGCGCCTGCCGGACCGCTTTTTCCCGTCCGCGAGGAGCGTCACCAGAGCACCACCACCACCACCACCACTGCCGCGCTGACAGTGTTTGTGTGTTTCCGCGGTGGCAGTGCGCAGAGCCGCCATGTCGTGCGGCGCGTTGCGTACGGCGGGACCCTCTTTATTGCTTTTGGCTGCACCCCTTCCTCGTCCATCTATCGTTCGCTCTCTTTCACTCCCTTCGTGCTATGCTGCGGGTATGTGTTTGTACCAGCGGCGGGCGGGGTAGTGGTATGCGTGTGCGAGGCGAGGTGCACCGCAACCGCGTTGATGATGATGATGGTGCACCCGCATCACTTTTATCAGGGCAAACCATGGTGCGACAGTAACTCGACAGAAGGAGAGAAGGAAGGCAGCACCGACCGCACTTCCTCCGGTAGAAATGCATTATTTCGCTCGGTTTTTTTTTTCTTTCTCTGTGGTCACTGCCCCTCGCTCTCGTTGTCTAATAGTTTGCTTCTAATTGTTTCCCCCACATTTTGCTGCAGCAGGTAGCGAGACCCTGAAAAAAAGGCAAACAATGAGTTTAAAATCCAGTGAAAAATAAGAATAAGTGTCAGCAGCAGCAGCAGCAGCAGGCTGTGGCGAGTCGCTGTCTCCCTGTCTCTCTCTCTTGTTGTTCTTTTTCGTATTTCTCGTTATGCTGCTTTCTTACCCTCCTATTTGCTTGCTCCTCTCTGTTCCGCTAGGCGTTTAAAGGTGGTGATCATCCAACCCTAGAAAAGATAACGAGTGCATCGTATACAAGTGTGTGCGCGCGCGAAGGCAAGCAGCGGAGTGCGTAGAGCGGCGAGGAAGTAGAAGAAGTGTATGCGCGAGTGAGTGAGTAAGTAAAGGGGGTGAGCAGAGGTTCGGCAGAGTTTTGCAGCAGCACCGCTCTACCCAGCCAAAGTGTACGGTTTGTGGAGTAAGTGGTGCGTGTGGTGTGCAGCAGCAGCAGCGGCGTCGACGAGGACGAGGACCAGGAGCAGCGCGGTTGCCTGATCTGTTTAGAAGCAGTGGAAGCAGCAGAGGATAGAACAACACTCGTCTAGGAGCGTGCAGTTGGTGACGCGGGAAGGAGTGCGCTGGGCGCGGAACATTTTATAAACAAAAACAATACTCGGTAAGCGAACGTAAACCCGTAAACCGGCCGCCATGTGCGCCCATGAGAATAACACTGCCGGTTCTGGGCTGCATAGAGCATTGTTTCTTTTCATGATCATAGTTTTTGAACTTTTTACCATGTTTTTTCAACCAACATATGCTGATGCTGCTGCTGCTGCTGCTACTGCCACAGAGCATGCATGCATTGCACGGGGTCTTTCGTTACCCTCCCCGCCGGGAGTACGGAATTAATGTTCTACTGACATTGAAAGGTTTTTGCAAAAGCAGCATAATTCACTTCTAAAACTGTCAATAAACGGAACAATAAATCCACACAAAGCAAGCGACGGGCGAGAGGAAACGCGGGTGCCCGTTTTGGTCCGGTGCGCGTCGTTACTGACGAACGCAGCCAGAACGAAGTACGCAGCCTGAAAATCATTCTCACTGTTGCCGTCCCGCTTACTCTGTACCGTGGTTGGGTTGCTACGGGAGTTGCGTGCGGAGCGCCACCACCATCACCAGCAGCGCGCACCAACCCGAAATGGTTGCCAGTGGACAGTGGTGGTGGTGTGGTGACGAGAGCGCGTCACCACGGTTCCTCTACCGCGCGGGCGCACGACCGCGCATGAACACGCACACATCCAACCCCACCACCGACACGCGGAAGCGCTTTGTGCGCGCACGGTGACGACGATGACGACGGTGGGTGCGTGGAATGGCGGCCGTTTCGTCGCGATGCTCCGTCCGAAAATCGTTTCGATGATTCTCTGTGTTGACCGACCTTCCGCCGCCATCTTCTCGATTCTCCTCTCCGCATCAATTTACTGCTGGTGCTGGTGCTGCTGCTGTGTGGCCGCGCGTATTGTTTCGCGGTTTTTTTTTTTCGGAAGGAAGCATCAGCCAGCTAGCAGCCGTTCGGGCGCAGTGCACACAGCGGGGCGAGTTTTAGCATCGAAATGTAATCGATCTTCACGCCATGTCGCGCGGCGGGATCCCGCGGTGCCGTCAGCCCATTATTTCTGTTCTTTTTTGCCTGGAATGGGTGGGGCGCCCATAACACGCGCGCTCGTCTCGTGAGGGGTTTTTTTCCCCTGTAAATTGAAGCGCGGTTTTATTATTGTTATTTGCGAATTGTCTGAAATAATAAAAAACACAGTCAGGCCCCGTAACAAATGGTTGGTTAAGAAATTATGCTTTAATTAGTGTAAACATGTTTTATGATGATGATTGAGCCGTAAAATTTGTAAAGTGTTAATAACACACAAGCGTAATAGATTTTTCACGATGTGTTTTTACGGGCACCCGAAAGGAAGAGTCACAAAACTTTCTTACCTGAGGGGGGAGGGGGGACTAATTAACGTTTGCCTGTCACTTGGTTTGGCAGGGCATACTAGATGTGAATTTGGTTTCGTTTAATTTATGCTGCTTCTCTGCCAGGTGATGCATAGTTATTGGGAGTCCTACAGATGACTAGGATTGGTTTTTATTTACCAAAAGATATAGAATTACACTGTACTGCCTTGTAACCTGCGCTGCGAAATGCAAATATCCGCCACGTTAGCGCCAAAAAATCATTTTCTCTTAATGTGCTTGACCAGCGAATGCTTCTGTTGTTGCCGCTTCTTTAACACAATTTATGCATTTGTGCCTCCCTTTTTTTGTAGCGGCAATAAAGCAATAAAATCCAATCTACAGCAGCAACAGCAGCAAGACATTGTTGCACCGCGCCGAGCCACCACGGTGTAGTGCAGCCGTGCGCGCGTCTTCTCCAAAGCATAAAATCTGTGTATTTCAGTCGCCGCACACAACACTCCGTTGCTTGGATGGAGGCGGCGTCGTATAGATTTTGGCTGCGAGAATTAAACGACGTCCGCCCAGGAACGCGCCCTCAAGCACCATGACGACGATGCGCGGGCTCTCTTAATATGTGCTTGCTTTGGTTGGTGAGGGCTGATCTTTTGGAGCCGGTTCCATCATAACTCGTCTCCATGGATGAAACAGAAAAGGGGAGGGGGAGAAAGGGGAGCTGTGCTGTAGGAAAGAGTATACGAAGCGGAATTCTCGCGGATCACAAAGAGGCTGGACACTGCTGCTGTCGTGTTGGGCGTGCTGGGGATGCTTGAAGACGAATAAATGGTTTTCAGATGTTTTGGAGTAGCAGCACTACAACATCTCTCTCTTTGCCTGCCTCTCGTGTGCCCTCTGCTGGGCGGATGAATTGGTTTTCGCTGTTCCGATGTGCTTCTTGGGGCCACATTGGAGCTGCTGTTGCTGTGGCGCGGTGTTAATGCACAATGGGCTGTCCTGGCCCAGGCCCTGGCCCTGGTTGCTGCGAAGAGAAGAATCAAAACGCAGAACGAAAAGAGGAATATAAAAAACGGCGGCTCAGCGTGAACCAAACCCCCCAGCCCCAGCCCCAGCGTCTTTGAGGACTAACCAAAAAGTCAAAAGACGGAAAGACGACAACGCCACGGTATGGCTGGAGAGCAGCAGAAAGGAATCAGAAAATTGTGCGAAGAAGTGTAGAAGATGAAGGGCAGAAGGGAGGAGTAGAGCAGGACCATACATTTATTCGGACGCGAGCGAGGCACAACAAAAGAACAACGTCTTCGTTGCCATCGTCTCCACCCTACAAGCCCCAATGGAGAACCGACGGTGGCGGCGGCAGCGGCAATAAAGTGTGCGATGACGATGATGGCTGGGAGGTGGAGGCGCTCCCCGGTCTTTTTGGAAAACGAACGCGATTGTTCTGAGAAGAATGTAACGCGCGCGAGGCCGAAACAGAGAGCGAAGAGAACACAACCAGCAGCTCCGTGCGTTGTGTCTTCCCTCGAGGTCGAGGAAGAATGGATCGTTCTTTACCATCCACGACGCTCCCTCTTCCCTCCCAGCACTTTAAGCATAAACATAGCAGTCACTCCCCACGCACGACGCGCGCGCTCTGCTCAACCAGCTCCCTCCTGGACCGCGAGGTCGTTGTCATCTTCGTCGTCCGCGGGGGATTGAAAGTTGATTCATCTCCCGCTGGTTTTCCTCCATCCAATCCTGGCTGGACGCGGGGAGTGAAGGTAGACGGCCGGCGGCCGGCCTGCCCCTCTTTCTCGCGCAAGTCATCGATCTTGTCGTGTTGCTGCCGTCGCCGCCGCCGCCGCCTGCTGTTTCGTTGGTTAGTGGAAGGTTGTGAGGAGGGTGAACCTTCTCTTTCTCGCTTCAGCGTGGCATCGTCAGTAGGGGGTGCGGGTATGTGGTCCCCCAAAACCACCACCCTGGTATGTGGTGGTGGGAGGGGGACTGGTTTTTCGATTATTTCTGCTTCTTCTTCCTACGTCGCCCACATTTAATCTCCTTTGGTCTCGTGGCACTGTGCGGGGTGGGGGGGGGGGGGGGGGGAGAACGATAAAAACAGCGTTCGTTCTCGTTCTTCCTCTTTTGAGGAATATTTTCGAGTAGATACTTTTGAAACTAATTTTGATTATTAAAAATATTCTCTGAAATTTCTGAAATAACGCACTCCCAAAACATTTGTCACACACTGTTCTGTGTTCGGGGGAAAAGCAGGCGGGTGGTGTGTAGGGTTGTGAAGTGCAAAACAGAACAAAGTGAGCGGGGCACCACTCCAACAGCACCTCACCACCATCATCATCATCGCAGTAGGCGAGGGGCTTATTGGCGATCGTGCACAGAACGGCTCAGCACATAACAGTGGCGCGTCGCATTTTTACTCTCCTTGATGCTGGCACTGGCATAGTAGTAGGCCCAGCATGAACGACGATAAAATAAAACATAAATCGTGTATCATCACCATGATGCTGCTCTCTTGTCCGTCCGAATGTTCGTCCTCTGAAAATTGTCGATTTTCCTTCCATATTTCTCTCTCTCTCGCTCGCTCTATTCATATACGCCCTGGCGGGGGTTGATTGAGTGTGTTTCTGTGTGCGTTCGATCCCCTCACCCTCTTCTGCCCCGCGAGAGAGAGAGAGAATGAGAAGGGTTCAGGATCGATCGGGGTGCACGATTGTGTGCTCTGCGCGGCTGCTTCTACCACCGTCGTCGTCGCCGCCGCCGCCATGTTGTTCTGGGCGCCTGCCAGTGTATTATGTTGCCTACCCACTATTTGTATGTGTGCGTTTGGGCTGGCGACGATTGTGTCGTCTTGCTCTCTCGCACACACGCAGCATACCGACCGCGCCACGCCACGAAAAAGAAGAAAACCTGCTGTGCGCGCGGAAGGGGTCCACTGCGTCGTCGCAACCCAACCCCTCGCATCGACCAACCGGTTTCGAATCGGAGTTGGCTGCGTTCGTGCGAATCGATAATTGAAATGGAATTGGAATTCGCTGGCACGGCGCTTACACAGAGCAGCAACCGGCGAATGATTCGGTTTTATGAGGCTGGCTGACTGGCTGGCTCTCTCATCCTCTCCATCTCTCTCTCTCCGTTCGCTGCTGGGGGAGGTGGAGGGAAACGGGGGCGACGCACAACATTAAACCGGCCCCAGCGCGGTGACGATTTGCGCGAATTTCTCTTCTCGCAGACGTGGCTGCTGCTGCTGCTGCTCCCCTTTCTGGTTGGCCTGGTCTCGTGGTGGATGATGATATCGATGATTATTATTTTTTTCGATTAGCGTCGTCTATTATTGGTACAGACGGGAGGGGGAACAAGAGGAAGAGCACAGTGCTACACTAGGCAGCAGCGCTTCACCATCGTCGTCATCGTCGTCGTCGCCGTGTGTGGGCGAATGAATTAGAGGCAATCAATTGCGTTTGCAAACGGCGGGAATGACACCACTACCTTCCAACCGATCCTCTCCTGTCCCAAACCACAGACGCGCACGCAGTTCATACAATGTTTCGAGCGCTTGAAAAGAAGGGAAAAAGAAACGAGAGTATCACAGTGTGCGCTTACTTGGACCCTGGTTACCATACTTAACCTTCCCTTTAAAGGGTGGCAATCGCAGTTGGCGCGAACATCTGTTCGTCACTGCAAACGTGATGCAAACAACAAGTGGACTGTCAAATAGTGTTGATGGATGATTGGCAGGCAGCCAGGCAGCCAGCGAAGCCAGGCAGCCGTGAGACGAAATGAAAAGATGAAAATTGTGCTATCCATCCGCTGTTGTTTGTTTTATGGTAAAGGAAAAGGGAGGTGTCGATTGTGAAGTGGCGGTTCTTAATCGTCTCCAGCGGCGACGGGCGAGTGCAGCATTATTTGTGGGGGGATCAATTAATCGGAAACATTGATGGAAGATCTATATATGTTGATGTAGGCAAGATCACGAGCGGATGAGGGGCGAGCACCCTGAAACAGAGAGCAAGCGAGACAAACACAGACACACACCACCACCCCCTCATCTCTCATCCGTGCAATGTATACGGATATGCGCAGGCGTGTTGTGTTGCTGCTGCTCGAGATGATAAATAGATTAAACGATGGCATCAGAGAGGAAGAAGAATGAGGAAGGGAACGGGTGGGGGGGAGGTGGGTGCGCATGCTCTTTCGGTTTCGTCTCGCGTTTCAAATGTGGGGTGGCGGTTGTTCCATCAAATCACGTCACTCCCCCCAACCCCAGACGCTCCTTGCAAGCGTTGGAGCGATGGAGCAGCATCTCAAACACACAGATACTAACGTTGGGTTCTCCGGTGTGTGTGTGTGCCTGCGCACCCTGGCATAACGAAGGGGGTGGCACGGAGGAGACCCACACGAAACCGCGCGCGAACTCGTCCGCGACTCGGTTTGGCGCGAAGAAAAGCGCGCAAATCATCCTCAACCTCCGCCCCCTCCCTCTCTCTCTCTCTGGCAGGTCATTCCGTCTCACTCACACCCATCCATATCATGATCCATGTGTGGTTGGTGTA
>NC_064877.1:80385646-80388146 GCF_943734665.1 Anopheles aquasalis
ACCAGTGCGCACAGCAATGGTAAATGTAAGTGTCGCGTCTGCTCTTCCGCCCCGGTACTCATCTATCTGCAGCGCGGATTCATTGTTTCCTATTTAACTGAGCGGAGTTAAGAAATAGTAACATCTTTTCGCTTCATTTGAGTCACTTCCTTGAAGCTTCTGTCTTATTTTTACAAAAGAAAAGTCTGCTTGTTACTATTTCGTTCTAAAGTAAATCCTTCTCTCTTAAATCTTGATCGGCAAAGACTTCGTAAATCTTGATCGGCAAAGACAATATAATAGTAAATACGATAATAAGTGCGCTAAGCCCATTTGTGATCAACAGCAGATCGCAGGTTCACCAGACATGTGATAATGAATGGAGAGAAGATGTCTCTCTCTCTCTCCAACCCAATGTGGTTATCTTGCCAAGTGGACATTTGCCAAGAGGCGATTGATAAAGTAAAGGGCCAAACGTTATTTCTAGTTTAGATCACATTGCTAATCGCTTAACATTCGTTCTTCTCTTTTTCTTTCAATAATCTTTGATGTACGCATCTTGCGTCGTATGTTTTCGTGGCGGTTTTTGTTTCGTCGTCGTGTCATCGCCTCCTATTCGTTCGATCTTCGGTCACGCGTGTGCTCGCAATCGTCGTGGCTAAAAATCTATCGGAATGAACGCGCGCGCGCTCGTTCGCGGATCGTGTTCGCCGTCGTCATGTTACGTGTGTATCGTGTGCGTGCGCTACCGTCGTCGGGGGGTGTTTCTCGTATTGTGCGTTTCGATCGTCGAGCAGCGGGGAATCATCTCCGCAATCCGATTACCGGTGAATCTCCGTTCAAGTGTAGCTACTGCGCGAAAAGCTTCACCCGGAAGGAACACCTGACCAATCACGTTCGCCAGCACACCGGTGAATCGCCTTACCGATGTCCGTACTGCGGCAAGACGTTCACTCGGAAGGAGCATCTTACCAACCACGTCAGGTGAGTGTGCGCCAGCTTCCTTTTTTTTTTATCTCTTTTCCTTCATGATTTTGGAAACAAAAAAAAAGTTTTTCGTTTTTCTTCTCTTTTGTTTGTTCTTCTTTCATTTTCGTTTCTAATCCAAATTGCTCTTCCTCTGCTTCCGATTCGAGCTTTTCTTCTATCCCTTTTTGTTTTTCCATTCGCATTTCAACCGAAAATGAGTCCCGAAACTAAATTCTTGTATAAAAATGTGTGAGATGAAGACGAAGGAGAGGGAGCTTATTGTTCCCCTGGAATGTCCATCTCCGAAAAGGATGAGGCAGCCTCTCTGCGGGCTCCCAACTTCCCGGGCCTTCTTACGCCCTTGTCGAGTGGTAGGGTGGTGGTCCGTGCGTGTTTCGAGGATCGCGAACCATGTCCCCCTGTCTTAAGCTGCGGAACGCGTGCCGGCGCTTGATTTCGTGGCGGCTATCACACAAACAAACACACTCACACACAACACATAAACCTACGAGCCCCCCCAAACCCCTCCCCTGCCCCTCTTCCCCTAAACAAGCCCTTTTCTCAGCATCTCAACCCGGTTCCCACAACCCTTGTTCCGATTGTTTGCAGTTAGATTAATGATTTAAACTTGAAAGATGGATGGTTAACCAATAACTCAACTCTTGGCTCTTTTTCGCTTTCTCTCTGTATATGTATTGTAATTTAGCTAAACATTAAATTTCACGTGAGAAGTAGATGAAGACGGACGGTCGCGTGTTTCCGACCATTCGAAAGATTGTGATCCTCTCGTTCCCCAGATGCGTTCGAATTTGAAACTTTTTTCTCCAAATATTTTCGCCCTCCAAATCTTTCTCTTTCAATAATTTATTCCGTCGTGCGTTTGTCCACGGGTTCATGGATGCTGGTGGCAATTATTCCTGACATTGAACTAAAATTTGATAAGGCATAGACCATCTGCTTCTCCGCTGTAATCATCTTACGTATAGAAATCGGGTAACGGCTTCGCTTTGCTCCAGATGGGTGGAAACAGTTGAAACAGCATCTTGAATGTGCGATTTTGCCAGTTTTCGATCTCCCTTAACGTGCGCTGCAGTGGAGTCCGTCGAATTGTGGTGCGAGTACGTCGTCGACCACGGTTAGCAGTAGTTACCCTTTTTCTTCTTGCTCGTTGTCGTCGCCGTGGTGATGGTGTAGGGTCTAGCAAATGTTTCATAATTCGATCGAAGTAACGCTTGCCGTAACTAGCCGCCGGTCTACTGCTAGTGTTGCTGGTGGATGGTTGTGGCGAGACTGGATACAAGTTCGCTGGGACAGTGCCACGCTTTGTTCCATATCTGACCATCCTAGAATCAGAGATCTTCAGAGGGAAAAGGTGTGCTGCAAAAGAAAATAGCGGAAACTAGTGCGAACCGGTAAAGGCTTTTTGGTGAATCTTTTTACAAAACTTACCAACTCCTACGGTGAATTCTGCGAAAGAGAGAGTTCGTATTCGGGTAACTATCCGTGATCTTTTTTGGTTGTATCCCTGTGAGAAGGGATTCCGTGTTGGCCG
>NC_064877.1:80395646-80398146 GCF_943734665.1 Anopheles aquasalis
CTAGCATAAAACTGCGGAATTTATTCATTTGTTTTGCCTCCTTAATTGCTGCAGAAAGAGGAGTGTCGGCGCAGAAGAGAGTGAGGAATGGGCTGGCAGTGTTTTCAGTACCTTAGCATATCATCTCCTACGCCTTTGGCTGTGTCTTAAAAGCATGTGTTTGAAACAACACAATCGCAAACACGCGCCCAAAAACGTTGAGCCACCGCGCAGTCTCTTGTCGACTAGGCCTTGATCACTCACTACCGCCCTTTGTCGTATGGGTTCGGTGATTATATGCTGCTCAAAATTATCCTTACGCGCACCGCAACGAAGGTGGTTGATCGGTGGAAAGCTCATGAACCCCGTGCCCCCTACGAGTCTGTCTGCCTGTTTGTTTTACTGTCGGAATTCAAAATTTTGGTTTTTCCAACTTGTTTTTTTTTTGGCGGAAAATTCGATCAGAAACAACAGGCGCGCGCTCACGGGGGCAGAAGAGGTCGAGGTCAGAGAAGGTGAATTGTTTTTATTTCTGACCTAGCGATACGGAGTGTGTGGATGTTGCACGTTTTCTCCTGTGGCACAAAAGGGCGACATCATTGCAGTAGCGTAATTCGGACAATTGATACTATTTCGGCAAACCTTCACCGCCCCTCCTCCCTCCTCAACACACCATGCACAGAAAAGCGATCGATTTTCCATTCCATCTCTCATGCGTACGATGTTTTACACTCGGGATGACGGGGATATTCCCTTCCCGCTATTCTTTTGCTTGGCAGATAGAGTTCGCAAAACGATGAGAGAGGGAAGGGTACAGAATCGATGCACAATCCCAAACCGTTATCCAAAAAAAAAAAACACCCAAAATACAAAATTCTAAATTGAAAAATGATGGCCCCAAAATATGACGGACGAGAGAAAATGAGAGTTTGAAAAGCACAACACACAGAGCACACCCCCAACTTCCGAGCAGACAGCATCGCGTTCCTCTCAGGCTCTCTGATGACGGTGGTTAAGAGTTTTCCTTCGTCTACCATCCTTTGCCCTCTTGCTAGTGAAAATTTCGGAATCGTCCCCCACGGCCGCCCCCCAAATTCCCCCATGGAGAAGCTCGACGGAACAGTAGGGTGATGCGCGTGGGTGTGATTTGTTTTGTGTCAAACGCACACAGCGGTCGCGTGCACCAGGTGCACATCACATTACTGACTTCATTACTTTCTTTACATTCTACTTCTCAACTACTATCACCCGGTGGTAGAGCGGTGTCGTCGTTGTGCGAGATAAATATCATAAATGCTTTTTTTTCTTTCCTTAGATTTGTTCATGTAGGATCGTTCGATCAATATTAGCGTTTTTCACCCCCCCGTTTAGTTTCTCATTATCTGTTACTGTTCTTCACCACCACATATTATAATGCCGCTTGCTATGCAAACCTCCTTTACAACCCCTCCTAATCGTTTGGACAATCGCGTGATGTCTGCTGTATCCTCCTAGCAGCCCCCGTTGTCTGGTGACAATTTCATAACATTTCGTTTTTCTTTCCCTTTTTTCTCTTATGTTTCGTTCTTTCATCTTACTACGATCCTTCTTCACATCGCTAACACATCTGCGTTGTAAACGTCGCGCATCGGCCGCGCTCTTGGTGTGTTATTGGTGGGATACGATGTGATTATTCGTGCGGCGGGGCGCGCCCCTCCTTTCGCCCGTGCACACATCGGCACATGAAAATGTGTGTATCTGTCTCTCTGTCAACGATCCGCCACCGACGCTCGATCTGCGCAAATCATGTGAAAACGGAAAAAAATCGAATTCTAACCCCGAAGATGGCACACGGGAGAAACTCCTTACCATTGCACGTACTGCGAGAAAAAGTTTGCAAGAAAAGAACACTTAACCAATCACGTCAGGTGAGCCGATATTTGTCGATCTTCAAGCAACACTGTGTTCTTCCAACCTTCCAACAGTCCTCCCGCCCCCCCCCCCCCCCCCCCCCATTCCTGTCACCACCATCTTCCTGGATCTGGCTTTTCCTGGAGCGACGAGAGGGGGGGAGTAGGCGAGAACGGTGCATTTCGACGACGCCCCCTTTCGCCTCTTATTCGCGAGCCATTTCAAGAAAGACTCTGGTCACGATGCGAGGCGTGTGCGCCGCGAATGTGTGTCATTGGGGTGGGCTTCTATTCTGCCAAGAAAGAGGAGATGTCATCGTTGTAATTTCGGTCGGAGTGCAACTAGCCTTGGGTGAGGCTAGGGGTTGTACACTCCGCACCAAATGCAGAAGGAAAATTATAATCTTTGTATACTATAGAAATCTATTCGAACGCACCTGCGGTTATGATCATGGACACTATCTTTGCGAACGGTTAAACAATATTAATCTCCCACAGCCATACGGAAGTTGTAGAACGAACGAAAAAGAATGTAGCATATCCTTCCTCCACATCTACACATAAACACACACGAGAATCTAATTACCTCACTTCCGATTTAGGATACCCTTCCGGGGTAGGAGTTCCCCGTT
>NC_064877.1:80410646-80413146 GCF_943734665.1 Anopheles aquasalis
CTCCTACCGTCACCACAACTACTACTATCATTTATCGTTGAAAAGTGTTCTCCATTCCTAACTTGCTCCTTCCACTGCTCATACTTTCCTCTTCATTTTAAGAAATTTATAAAAAAATAATTTATTTTGGATTAAATCTACTTAATAAGACCCTCGATATCCTTCCATACACACAGACACACACACGCACACAATGTCGAGAGAGCGATAGCGCGTTTCTGGTTAACTAACTAGCAACATAATAACACCATTTTAAAAATAGCAACATAGGAACAAAGGTGCTATTATGCTACTTCTAAATAGTACCATAGTCCTTCGAAGCACTATAAAAAAATCCCGTTTTCATTCCCGTATTCCCTGGGCTAAAATATGTTTCATGCTGTCGATCCTTCTTCATCACCATGCACCAATGGCAAAATACGTACATATACTGCACACACAAGTAACACACAGTGATAGCCAAACGAACAAGGACGGTAGAATTGTCTCTAGGAATCGAAATTGAGTTTAATTTCGTTACAGTTCATGTATGGTTTTTTATATTCATGCTTCATCATACTTTTTGTATTATTTAGTGTTTGCATCGTATTTTTTAATTCGTATTTAGTTTTCCGTATTTATTTCACAGGATTAGATAAGGTTATTTAATTATAAAGTTTTTTTCGTTAATCTTTTCGTGTATCAACATCAATAAGTAGTTGACAATTGTAGAGAACATATTTTACCGTGTGTTTGAGACAAGAATTCTTACCATAACTTTTTTACACTGCTATAATCGTATTCATAGGCTGATCTAGCCTGATCATTGTTTCAAAATGTTTTGTTTAAAAAAAAAACTTCATTCGAGGGACGGCGGCCTTTCTGTCGCACTTTCGGTTACAAGTAAGCGTCTTTGGGCGTTGCTTGTTCTTGCGGGCATTTTAGTTTGGAATGCTATTTCGCGACGTTATGTGGGCAGCACTAGCATAGCACACAATTTCTCTTTATAAATTTTGAAAGTCTTATTCTCTTAGCTTTCCATCATCTCACATTCTTCTGCCCAACCCATCGTTATCACCGGTTCTATTTGACCCCCTTTCTGCAACCTTCAATACTACCCCTCTTTTACTCTTCCTTTTCGTGCATCACTGTTTGCCTCATTACTGATTCGGTTTTTAACTTATTTTTATATTCTTTCCCTTTTCTCTCCTGTCCCGTCTTTTTTGCCTCTGTCTCTATTATTTGTATATCTATTCCTTAAACAGATTGCACACCGGAGAAACTCCCTATCAGTGCACGTATTGCGGGAAGAAATTCACCCGAAAAGAGCATTTAACAAATCATGTCAGGTGAGGGAATAAAACAAAAAAACCAAACTCAAACAACAATAGAACCCAAAAACCACCCTAAGTCTCACCGAGCTCACTAACGTTTAAGTCTGCAAGCCTCTTCAAACTGATCATTTCGATAGCTGACATCCTTTCGTTCATTTGTTGATGGGTTTCTTCTTGGTTATCTGTTTTATTAATTATTTTTCTTTATTCAAATAGTTTGTTCCGTATCCTTGTTGGATACACTGGCCCAACCGAGCTTTTTTTTTATTTAGATTGTTCCTTTTTTTAATGACGCCTTCATAATCTGTATTAGTCCAGAATGAGCAAATCTATCCCGATGAATATCAGCTAGAGAGAAAGAAAGGGGAAGGAGAAGATAGAGAGATAGAGACAGAAAGACACAAGGAAACAATTGCAATAGTAGGTTTGAGATGGAATATTCCCTAGTATTAGAATTTGAAAGGCATTTATGCGTGGTAGTCAATATCCAATACTATCACACAGTGATGCACATGGAAATGATTTTTTGTTGATCAAACTAATGATCTTTTATGCTCCTAATCAATTTCGATCTACTTTGATTTCAAAACAATACCCGGAATGTTTAAATTTCCCCCCTTTTCCTTGTGCGAAACTGACACATTTCAACAAGTCTTGGCTCTGTCTTTTCCCATATAATGAAACGGCAAACCGTCGCGGCGCTATGTGTGCTACGGTAAAATGCCAGCCGAAGCGAATGCACTCTTCAGCAAAACTGATTGTTGATGTTGTTCTCGTCGTCATCATCGTTGTGGTTTTCGTTGTTACATTTGTTGTTCTATCAACAGATTACATACTGGAGAGTCTCCGTATCGGTGTTCGTACTGTACCAAGTCATTCACCAGAAAAGAGCACCTCAAGAACCACATCAGGTGAGGGCGCTGGTTTTTACCTTTTTATCTGTCTGTCGCCTTTCCACATCTCCATCTCTCGGCTGCTCATCCGTTGTGTCATTCGTGTCCTTGCCATCTGCACACATAATCACACAGACACAAGCATTTATCACATTCATGCAACGGATATATAACGCTAATGTGCATTCCATTGCCGGGATTCACTTGAGATATAATGTACATTAACGTATATGCTAATTATCACCGAGCATATCCGTTCATACTGTTGTTTTTTTATTGTTAATAGAAGATTTG
>NC_064877.1:80420646-80425646 GCF_943734665.1 Anopheles aquasalis
GAACTCAATAGAACGCTAATGAGTAGAGTGAAAAGGAGGAAGTCAAGGAAAGAAGAGTCAAGGGATTCTATCTAATCACGCTTCCATGTACAAAATGCGAACAAAAATCCAAAACATCATAAAACCACACGCCACGGGGTACAACAGAGGATGCGCGAGGGAATTACAGTAAAGAGAAGCTACCGACTCAGTACGTGAAGGATGAGTTTTAACAGAAAGAACATGTGTTTTTGTTTGTGAAAAAGGGGTTCGCTGTGCTACATTTGCCATTTTCTCCTCCTGCTAAGTATGGTCCGCACGGGGTCCAACTGTAATCCCCAACTATTTGATTTGCTTCAGATTTTTGCTTGTATAGACTCAACATGAATACACATGAGTCGGTCGGCCAGCTTTTTACTCTTTGTGAATACGGAATAAGTTGTTCTCAATAGTAAGTCGCCACAATTAATCAGCAACTAAATAGAATAAAGCAATCAATCCATCTATCTACATCTAAGCACAACACTACGAACAAAGGAAATAGTTCAGCTAAAGGGTGGAATTACAGCCACGCAATATACACCCAAAAAACTACACACACGAAACCCATACGCGCAATAGAACCAAACAGTCTGCGAAAAGCGTCGAAATTATTTGTATTAATCCATTAGCTTCATCGCGACCTATCACTTTCTGACAAATTTATTCATAAGCGAATAGTTCCATACCACCGGCCGTGGTAGCAGCACCGCGTACACGGCACAGCAAATACTAAACCGCTCCCACAGCGTGAAGATTATATTTTAAACCAATAGGAAGCTCTACTGCAGCTAGCAACTTCTATATCATACTTCAAACCATAGTAACGACTAGTGTGTATGCGTGTGTTTGAAATGGCAGCTTTTTGTTAAGATCAATCAGTAACGGCATTGTTTGAATGTAATTGATGAAAACGTGCGTGAAAACTGCATACAACATTTGCAAGACGAATCTTATCCGCCACCACAAATGAACAAAGCCTGGAAAATTCATAGTTTGTTTTCATATTAATTTGCATTTCTTTGCCCTCCAACGATTACTTTGTCGTAACTGCCTACTGCTGCATTGAGCGCCACGAGTAGAAACTCGAGGTCGTCAAACATTAAAACGAACAAAGGCTCTGCTGGCTGCGAAAGCAAGTCCCCCCTTCCGTTATCCGGTCCCGTGGTGGTTGTCACGAACATACCTAGCATGCTAAGCCAACAAACTCAACCACGCGAACCAACAATCCTTTTTCCTGCGCCTTAGGAAGTATCACTTGTTTGGCGGGATTACGGGGACGTAACCGGTGTTAGATGATTTCGTTTTGTTTTTGTTTTTCTTTTTCTTTTGATAAGATAAGTTTCAGAGTTAAGTATGTAAGCTTCTTTATTGCTATTATTTTGCAAAACTACGATAAGTTATCCCGTATAAGTTTGCTAGTTTATACTTTCACCCAATATTTAGTGTTAGGCACGCGTTTTTTTATATATATATTTGGACTACTACACAGTGTTTCTTTTAACTTGTTTCATAATTGATTAAAAGCAAGGTGAAGAGAAGGCGGTCTGTGTCGAAAAAAGGCACGTCGATGTAATAAGAGATTCATCGGACAATTAACTTTCAGTTCTAGGCGTAAATATACAAAACAAATTGCTAGCGTAGGGAGAAGAGCACGCTTGTGAGGTTTAGAATTGGCAAAACACCCGCGCCGTATGTTTACCAGTAAAGGCAGAAAAACGATGTTCGTTCACCTTTCATCTTAGATGGGGTATGAACACCGCTTGATGTACAACGTTATATAACGAGAAGAAACAAGACAAGATTTACTGTGCAAACATTGTGTTTTTTCGCCTGCATATACCCAAAGGCAAGGCAAAACAGCAGCACAATTAATCATCATATCGACAATATATGTAATGGTATCATTTACAGCGCAGTTTCATTTGGTAAGGATCTGCTGCTAGCGCCCAGAAGAAGCAGCAGCAGCAGCAGAAGTTTAGGGAAATATGAAAATAAGTTTCAAGTGAAAGGTTTTCCACAAACACACCGTTCAGTGAAAGTACCACTCTCTGTTACCCCTAACCGCGCGCGCGAATTTGAATGTCCACACTGCTGAATTGAGAGCAGGCAAGACACAGGAGTCCATAGGGGGAGGCAGACTGATGATTAGAGAGTGGATGTGAGTGTGTGTATTGTGAAATCCCTTTTTTTACTTGTCTTTCCGTTTTGTAAACGCCATAATGCAGCTCATTAGTAGTAGCGCATCCCAGTCAAGAGAAGGGAAAGAGAAGCAGAAGGGAGAGAGGAGGATCAGGAAAAACTAGGCGAAAGAACTATGGAAACAAACGATCGCGAAGAAACCTTACAATAGAGATGGATTGAATATAAATTATGAGTTGTTCTATTTTATTTCATTTGTTTTCTTTATTCTGCCGGGAGGGTTGGGTTTGTTATGGAGTTCGTTTGTGACATGCATTAGTACAAATCGCTGCCTAGTGTTGTGGGGGCCGCCTTACATTGTGTACCAGCAACTTGCAGCCTCTGTTCGCAGCGATGTTATCAGCCTACAATCTTTCAATCTTTATCGGGCAGTCTACTCTCTCGTGCAGAATTAGGCTCCTCATCTACCTGTGGTTCAAAGTACTCCTTTTGTTGTCTCTAGCACCATTTTTTTTAACTATGATGATCGCTTTTTGTTAGAGGATTGTAGGTGGCACAGGATTCGGCAATATTTTTGCGTCAACGGACACGCATACATTTTTTAAGTTTTTTTTCTTTGCAGCGTATGTAAATAGGTACAATTGTGTTTGTCCCCTTAGAAGCAGTGTGTTTCGACGGGAAACGAATTAGTTTCAGCCGTTTCAATAAAACAATCAGTATTGCAGTAGTATTGCTGCTTATTGCTGATACTCACTCACCGCTCTATACCAGCCGAAGATCGTGTTGCATCGAACGAATGTATCTGCGATGCAGATTTCTTCACTGGATCTCACTCTAATCGCTTGCAGCATCGTTTGTCGAACCTTGAAATGCAAAACCGCGAGAGTGCCATTTCTTAACTGAATCATAAAAAAGGAAACAAACAGTATACTTACGGCATCATAAACGATTCGGTATTCTAGTGTTTCCGGATATGCTTTTCGGTAAATGATGTTGACTAGGCGTTTCCTATAAACCTCTGATCTATCTGGTTCCGCGACTTCTTCCTTTGGCTATGAGCAGCGTGTATGTGTGCTGTGTGCAGGTGAGCAGAAACAATATAAAATCAGGTGATATGAGAATGACGAGTGGAAGAAAATCGGGCTGAGTGTTCAAGCTAATAATTATAAGGTGATGCGTGATGTGCTTAGTGATTATTGTACAGACCAGCCTGCACGAGGGTGAGTGTGCCATTGCTAGTAATCAAATGAGAGAACGAGGGAATTTACGATTTTTTTCTCGGTTTTCTCGGTTAATGAGGTACGAAATGTTTGGGAACGTGAAACAACATTTTCCGAATGTATTGGAGCGGTAGTAAAATCAAGTATTAATCAATCAGTTGCACTGTACATAGGCGGATGTGGATTGCATACGAAAAAGTACCAACCAAGAAGCGCGAATGTTCGCGAACAATGTGCCCCTGTGGATGCCGAGGGTCTATTTTATGTGTACAAGCAACATTAGACTGTAGCACAACAGTCCACAGTGATGAGGATGTAAAGGAAGGATGTACATAGAAAAGCAGTAAAAATGAATCATTTTTTATTTACAATCAATTTTTGTTCAGGAAGCAAATGGCCGGTATAACGGTGACCGAACATACAATAATAGATTTTCTTCCTCCCGGGTCAGCTGAACAATTGGAGTAGACGAGGAAACCCGTTGGGAGTAGACATGGAGGCGCATGGTCTGGCCGGAAAAACGAGATTTTTCGTTCGAGAAACAAAGCGAGACAGAAAGCGAGAGAAAGAAAGAGAGGGAGAGCTCCCCAGAGAGAGAGAGAGATTTAAGGAGACAGACAGTACGATGAAAAAAAGGGAGAAACATCTTACGATCGAACAGATAAAAACAAATACTTAATACAAATCATGTGCAGCTTAGCTGCATTTTATACGAATTTTCTATTTAGAACGAAAACGATCGCTGCGAACTTGGGAATGAGATTTATTTTTTTAATCGTACGAGTTGCTACCACCGGTGACCGAACGAGAATAAATTTCGTCACATTAGAACAGTGATCTCTTCTGGGTGTACTGTACAGTAGCCGCCATTGTAAAACCAATAATGCGATTCGAAAAGGATCACCGAATATTCGTGATCGTGCGAGGGGAAGCATCTAACATGTTGCTATATCGGTTCTGTATGCTCTGTTCTGCGTATACTTTGTGGGCAAATTCAGCTAGCACGACATTTAGCGTGTGATTTTGTTTGATTAATAGGTTTTTCTGTGCTTTTATTTGCTGTTTCAGGCATTTTTGAAGCATTGGGATGATTGGTTTTTTGTCTGTTTTTATTTTGTTTTTTTTTGTTCCCCATTTAGCAACAGTGTTGGGCAACAACACAGGAATGATAAGACTCGAAAACTTACAAGTAGAGAAAGTGTGATGTGAAACAGTAATAAGTTTCATGGAACGAATTGTGTATGCTAGGCTAAGATTGAATAAGAATGATTGATTCAGGAAATAAGTACGTTTGGCCCTTGCGGGTAAACTATTGGTACGAAAGGCAACAGTAGTTTATTAATTTGTACTTGGGAACACACCGTAATGTAAACCAAGGCTCTCGGCACACGGTAAGGCGTAGGAATCGATGCGGAAAATTAGTTCACTCTCCTTGCAAAAGAGTCTTAGACCAGAAACGTATTGATACAGCGAAAACAATTTTAAATGAATGTAGCAACGTAGCATCAATCTGGAAAAGCGCATACAAAGGCGATAGTGTAGATGTGGCTAAAAAAATAGTTGCAAGCCTTTTTCCGTTGGCATCACTGCTGACGTCATCGATGATTTCATTACTTTATG
>NC_064877.1:80448146-80450646 GCF_943734665.1 Anopheles aquasalis
GCGTGAAACCGGTAACGCTGCGTCGCTCCTCCCTCCCCCCTTCCCCTGGGAAGTGCATGTAAACAACTAATTTTCCACGACGGTTTTTGCTTTTCCAGCTCTTCCGATAGTAGCTCATCGCGTAGCTCGTCGGGATCGCGTTCCAGCTCGAGCAGCAGCAGCAGCTCGTCATCCAGTTCATCGTCGTCGTCCAGCAGCGAGGCGGAGCGGTCGCGTACCAAGCGCAAGACCAACACGAAGTCGCGATCCCGCAGCAAGAGCCCGGCACCGGCCCAGTGGAACAAGGAATCGTCGGTTAACAAGGATGCGGGCGCGAAAGCGGTCCGTGCTAAATCGAAGGAGAAGGATCGCCGGAGCTCGGAACCACGGGACAATGATAAGGAGAACAGTAGCCGCCCACCGGCCCGCGCTGGTTCGGTAGAAAAATCGAACAAAGATTCACGCAGCCGCCGCTCCCGGTCGGATTCGTCGAAGCGTAAACGTAAGGAGCGCTCTGTTACGCCCCGTCCGGTTCGGATTCACATTGGGCGGCTTACGCGCAACGTTACGCGTGACCATGTGATGGAAATATTCAGCACTTACGGCGAGGTACGTAACGTGGAGTTTCCGATGGATCGTTTTCAGCCGTTTGGGCGCGGGTTTTGCTATGTCGAGTACGCGGATGCGGATGGGGCTGAGAATGCGATGAAGCACATGGACGGTGGTCAGGTCGATGGGCAGGAGATAACGGCTTCACCGGTGCTGTTGCCGAAAGCACGGCCACCACCCCGCCGGCCTTCACCGATCATGCGTAACAACCGCCCAATGCAGCAGCGCTGGCGTTCGCCGATGCGCTACCGTCGTCGTCCCTCGATCAGGCGTAGCCCGCGTCGCAGGCGTTCACGCAGTCCCATCCGACGACGCCGCCAGAGCAACAGCTCCGATAGTTCACGCTAGAGAGAGAGAGAGAGAGAGAGAGAGTATCCCCCGTCGGATGATGGACCTTTTTTCTTTTTACATTTTTCTCAACGCGAGCTGCATCGTAGAGGGGTAGAGAGTAGGCAGATACCTTCACATTATAAGCTAATCGTAATTGCCCATCGAACACTGATGCAGGCATTTTAGGACAGACCAATTGAACTTTTCCTTTGGGACATATGCAGTCAGAGAGATAGATGAGTGGAAAAGAGTGGAACCTTTGTCAACGGTGTCCAACAACAAAGATAAACACAATCGGATAAATAAAATCAATTTCTCGTACTTTATTCACAAGCTAGAGAGAAGATCGGGCGATTGGTGGTTTGGAAGAGATGAGATGGATCCACCTGAAGCAACCAGAGCTCATCTGCAATCTTCTGCTTACAAAAGCCGCGTCGAAAGTTGGAGCAGACAGACCACCACGTACGCACAATTAAGTAACCACATCTCGAGTTACCCGATTACGGGTTCGTTTACGGCTTCTACGGTGTATCGTAATGCTAGAGAATCACAATGTGTTGTGTTGGATCGAATCTCATCGAATATTGTGCGCGATTCTTCAGAGAAAGGAGGCGATTCATTCGTTCGTCCTTCGTCCTGGTGGTCCATTCCATTTGCGCTATTACTTTCCCTCGTACTCGACAATGTTGCGACAAACGGCGGCAAACTTTCGCACATGTTCCTGTACCAACCTTTTGTTGACACGTTCCCTGGAAATGCAACTCGAGCGGTTAAACCAAATGGAGTAGAAAAACTGGATGCTGTAACTCACTTGATAACCTTTCGCATAAACTGTTCCTTCTCACCGGCGCTCACGAAAGCCGTGGGAAAGTTGGGTATTTCTAGCAGCTTCATCCACTGCACGAACTCCGTCGGATAGCGGGTGTTGAGGGCGAGGAAAATTTCGGCAAACACCTCCACCTGTGAGCGTAGGGCCGTTCCACCTGGCATGACAGAAAAATATGAGATCAGCTGCCGAGCGATCGGAACAATAAGCAACCGGTACTTACCGATACAGAGGAACGTTGAGCGGAGTATGTTTTCACCCTGTGCCAGCACTACATTTCCCATGATCGGGTGTTTGGGAGACTCCTTGATGAAGGTGGTAAGGAACGCGACACTTTTCTTCATCGGTGGCATCTCTGGTAACATCATACATTTGGTGGCTAATGGATGTTAGAGAGAAAACGGAAAAACAAACAATTTAATATCGGTGATGATAAGATAATCCCCTGCTCGCAAGCAAACCCTTACCATAGTCCACCAGCTGCATGCAATCGATCTGCACTTCGCTGTAGCAGATTGGTATCTTTTTCGAAATTCTCGTATTAAACGCGTAGAACGTTTCAATCAGGTCAGCTATCCGTGACAGTTTGTCCAAATTAGCCTGTGAACGACAATTAGATTAGATAGCTAGCCACAACACCGAGTGCCGCCGTCTCAAGCTGTTAACTCACCTGCATCTGACTAAAGTTGTAGTCCATAATGGCGGTAAACAGTTGCACGATCAGCGGCCGACACTCTTGATCGTTGTAAAACATCA
>NC_064877.1:80453146-80480646 GCF_943734665.1 Anopheles aquasalis
TCTGCTGTTCGGAGTCGCCACGGTAAAACGACAGAACGGCCGATTCGATCGTTTGCACCTCATCCATCCTGCTACTACTTCCTCACCGGCGTGCCTCGCGAAACCACCGCACACTCCGCGCACCGCGTGAAACCGAACGTGGATTCTTCTGCTGCGAGGCTGGGAAAACGGACACTTTTCGATGAATCTGCTATCTACTACCCATCGCTGTCCATCCGGCGTATAATGAGGGTGGCAGGCGGTGTGCAAAATAGTGCAAATTCCGATAAAAACCTAGTTTTCCAGCGTCCAGATGCTCGATCGAAGGCGAGTTGAATCCGTTTATTTTTCACCGGGTTCGATGATAGCTGTCAGTGCACACATGAAGGTTCCGGGCCACGATAGTGACTTTGTATCGAACACACATCGATTATTCAAGTGCAAGGATTCGTCCTGGAGATAATTTTAGTGCATTTTGTTTCATCAGGGAATTGAATTCTTTCCGCATTTCTTTCTTCATTAATCCTATCGTGGTGTTGGAATGTTGTTTCGGATAATGTTGTTTTGGGTGAACAGTAAAATTTCTATATTTTCTCCATTAACAAGTCTTTTTCTGGAATTTTTGTTTGAAAATATGCGTTTTTATTCATTCGATGCGTTCATTGAATTTCCTTGACCATACGACTACAAACGCCGCTACTCCACCTCCCGGATCATCATCCGCGAATAACTCAATCCTTGCCGGCTGTTTTTGAAATCCCACCAAAACATTGATTTGTAATCCTCAGCATCAATGTATCTTCCGTTCAGATTTGCATAGGTACAAGCTTCGTGCCACCACGCAGATTCATGGAACTGAGCACAATGTCTGGCCTGGTAGTGGTCATTATCGCGATCTTTCGTGGAGAACATCATTCCCGTGTTATCCGCCATATCATTCTTAACAGTTCCTTCAAACATTTTAAGATCCTTCAGGACATATTGGTCACTTTCACTGCCTATTTCGAATGCTCTATACCGCGCATATTTATAGGTTCCACTAAAATCTTTCAATTCAACGATTAGTTCATGCTTACGGTCCTTTGTTATGTGGTGGACTTTTTCAAGACCCAACCAGAACTCTTTGTTCAAATCACCAAAACCGTCACGAAACTCATTCCACCCTCGGTAAAAGTCAAGTGATCCGTCGTAACGGTACTGAAACACAATCCATCCACCTCCAAATGCTGTCTGTTCACAATACACTTCAAACGGTTCGCTATTATTCTTCACGCGGATCAAATATGTCCCAGACACTCTCGATGAAACATTATTGCACGAGGAACCTTCCACTGTTCGAAGCTGCTTCTCCATCCTTTGCAGTCTATGCTCCATCGCCTCCAACTTGCCGGTGAGCATCTGTAGCATCTCATCCACCGACGGTTTAACTGTTCCTGCGCCATCACTAGGCTCACCATCACTTGCAGCAACATAGATAACAGCACAAAAGACTATTAAAACAATGCGCAGCTTCATTTCTGGTGCACAGTTTTTCACACAGCGAGTGTACTGGAGGTTCAAATCAGAATGATGCTTCTGGGATTCGTTAGGAGTTTCTTCTCGCGAAAGAATCAATCCACATTCTACCCTTCTCATTCTGCTTCTTTAGGACCGCAATCACAATCATGTGTTGGCTGCTCTCGTATGTTTTGTGTGATAAGCTCGAATTGAATAAAAAATCAGTCAACAAAATATTAGCCATCCAGCCAAAAAGGCTGTACTGATAACCTTCGTGCCCTGGACATGTTCCTTTGATAAGGTGCCAGTAATCTAATGCTATTACTCGAGGCACTGCCGTTATGGATGCTGCAAATGCCCTGGAAAATTATGCTTAGCTCGCGGCTTGTGTTCGCTGCTGGCGACTTGGGCTACCTATTGCAGCCGTATGCTGAAAGCCTCGACAATTAGTGTTCCTTTTGTAGGTGTTGTTGTTCATTGTGACTGTGTTTAATACATTTTATCCGTAAAAGGTGCACAAACTGAAACTAATTAACTAACTAACTAACAAATAGTAGTCCAGAAGTGTAGTGTGCGATGAGTTTCGTTGAATTTTCGTTTCGTTGAGTTGGCAGCGTTGAAAATGACTGTACCGTCAGCTGGGGAGGTAAACAAACACAAAAATACGCAGTTTTGCCGGTTCTTCCTTTGGAAATCAGTTTTAAAATGGGATTGTGAACTTTCGAGGACGATTTCCGTCCACAAAATCCTGATACGATGGCCCAGATATTGGTTCTCGAAGCGTTCTACGGTGGATCTCACAAACAGCTACTGGATGTGATACTGAAAAGTAGATATCAACTTTTTGCATTTCGTTTCCAGAGTAATCACAAGCGTCTTTTGAAATTGCCCACAGATTTCGATCCCACGAAGTATGATCTATACACGGTACCGGCCAAGAAATGGCACTGGTGTGCCCGGATGAGTGCCTTACACTTTGCGGAAGTAGTCCCCGCTGTTCACCAATATCGGTTGCTCTTTACGAGCTCCGTTCTTAACCTCGCGGAACTGATCGGTATCCGACCGGATCTGGCCCGGTGCCGGAAGATAGTGTACTTTCACGAGAACCAACTTTGCTACCCGGTCCGGGAGAACAAGCAGCGTGATGTGCAGTATGGAGTGAACCAGATAACGACATGCCTTTGTGCGGACGCGATACGCTTCAACTCGCAGTACAACATGCACTCGTTTCTGGACAGCATCCAGTCGTTTCTGAGCATCGTGCCGAACATGAAGTTCAAGGGAATTCGTGAGAAAATTGCACCAAAATGTGAAGTTTTATACTTTCCGATAGCATTTCACCAAATCCCTTGTCGGACGGCGGACAGGATCCAAGAGTGCGTAGTATGCTAGCGATAGGAGGCCCGAGCCGAGCATTGGTTTAGCTAATCGGTTTCCCCATTTTCAGGCGTTCCACTCTACTTCACCTGATTTGGCCACATCGTTGGGAGCACGACAAGCATCCGGAGCAGCTGGTAGAGGCTTTACTGGCGCTACAAGCCAAGGGGGTGGACTTTCGGGTGTCCATTCTTGGTGAACGATTTGAGACGGTACCAGCCTGCTTCGATCAACTCACCGAACGGTTACCAGGGAAGGTGATACACTTCGGTCCGCTGCCCAAAGATGAGTACTACCGTACGTTAATGGAAGGCGATGTCGTATTATCGACGGCACTGCACGAGTTTTATGGTGTCGCCATGTAAGTGTGATCGTTGCGAGCCTCCGGGGAGGAATTTGCTAGTTGAAAAAACTCACCTATTTGTCCTCTTTCAGGCTAGAAGCAGTACACTGTGGGTGTGTACCGTTTGCACCAAACCGGCTCGTTTATCCGGAGCTTTACCCGAAGGATAAACTGTACAACACCACGGAACAACTGGTAAAGCAGCTGTACAATTGGTGTCGTAACCGGCCTTTGTTTGAGAAGCATCGACAGGCATGGTTCGATTCCTTTGCGTTGGATCCCTACTCTGCCGCTCATTTGGTTCCAGTGTTTGTTAAGCTTTTGAATAGTTTCTAAGTAGGAGAACAAATTGAATTTGAAACAAAAATTGAAGATGACTAATCATGAAATTCCTGACTGTTGACCAGTTGATTGAGATCCGAAACATGCGATTGAAGTAGGCGCAGTTGAGTTAATTCCGCACTTTCCTCGTATCCCTATTTGATGTAAAAATTTGACTCCAATGTTTTCATTCGAGTTATTGGCCCACAGATTTTAACATTCCTCTAGATTCATTTATTAATTATATCAAGAATCACTGAGGTGTTAAAACTTAAGAAAATATAAATTGATTCTGAATCAGTTTTCGAAAGGAACTAAATTCATCTAGACGCCATTGAACATGCAAACACTCTTGTGCAGTTCTCTGAGCTCCCACACTTTAATCTAGCTCGAGGACATTGACCGCTACAAAAGTCCTTATTTCTACCGCTAGAATTCATTTGCGGCAACGAGCGAGTAGGAAGGCTGGGCTGGCTAAAGATGAAAAGAGGGTCAGCTCCGGCTGGTCACTGGCCGGCCGTTGTGCAAAGAAGTTTAAAAGCCTTAAGAAGCAAACAGTACAATGCTTAAGAAAATAGAATCATCCATTGGCTCGGTCTCCGTCCCTGGAGCACACGCATTCCACCACATTGCACAAACGGACGGGCGCGGTAAACGAGACATCGACGCCTGTGTGTCCTTATTTTGCATTCGCTTTCTGCCGCACCACCAGCCACCAGGTTCACGCCGCTAAGGTTTCCGCTACGGGCTACGGGCAAAAGGACCCTTCCAAAAGGGGTGACTGTATAAATAAACATAAGAAAACGACACCGCAATGAAAGATAAAACGGAGCGCTCTACGTGTGTGTCGGAGAGAGAGAGAGAGGAAGGAGAGCGTGGATCACAGATTTGCCGGTCACAAAAGTGAAGAAACTTGGGCCTACGTAGTCCGATCCGGTTGGTGTGTTGCTTGCACATTCGGTTTGGATTCGTGCTTTTACGCTTCAGTTCAATCGGGTTTTATATCTCCACATCGCTGGTCACGTTCCACACCCGGCACCGCCATGATTATCGAGATGTGCTTATCTTATGCCGGCGTGCAATGCTCCTTTTGGAGCTCCAATGGAGTGTTGTGGACTCGGTATAGCTTGGTCTAAGGAGAAGAACGATTCATAAGTTCATATAAAGATAGTACATATAAAATGACTGCATTAAGGCTTTCTAGCAATGGATTGTGAACTATAAAAGTTATCTTTAGTTCATCAACATTCGGTTTTTGCATGTTCCACATAAAGGCATTTCCATCCTCGCTGGCACTGTCTTGCTGCGTACTGAAATAGAGATACATTCCTTTGGTGACACGTTTGGATTGTCTCTTTCAAAGCTGCAACATCTTCATGGTGAAGCAAATGTTGGTGTCCGTCTGCAAAGCCACTGCCGGGTGCACTGAAGCGGAGAAGAGCGTAAGAACTTCGAATCAGATACATCTCATTGTCCTAGCACCGTCGTCTAATGTTCTTGTCGTGTTGACGCTTGCCCACGGTCATCGGGCGGTTGTAGGAGATGACGAAGCACTGGAGCACCGAGACCGAGAACGACCGGAC
Organism: Anopheles aquasalis; assembly: GCF_943734665.1. Classification (NCBI taxonomy): domain Eukaryota; kingdom Metazoa; phylum Arthropoda; class Insecta; order Diptera; family Culicidae; genus Anopheles; species Anopheles aquasalis. The sequence goes on from NC_064877.1 coordinate 80,458,247, forward strand.
CCCCCTGGCTCTTGCTTTTGCCGTCCTCACAAACGGTCGAGCTCATTATGCTTGGTTAGCTTAATGTGTGCAACAGTAGAAAAGCTATGTTAAGGCGTACGGAATGGTATCCTCGAATCTTGGCCCCCACTCACCCCCTGCCCCCCTACATGCCCGTTGGTCACTCTCTGGACGTTCGTTCGCATGAGTGAGCAGAAGAAGCCGAACAAAAAGCAACAAAGGACGACCAGCTTCGATAGCTTCGTAACACACGGCGAGTGCTGCAATTCCTTCCTGTTGGGTGGGAATTCCTTGATGATTGTTGGTTTATCAAATATAAGATTAAGACACTAGCGCTAGCGTTGCAGAAACATGTGAATCGCAATGTCTTAAGGTTCTCAAAAGGGCTTATGCTATCGTATAAGAAGTGCGAAAAGGACCTCTAAGAACTGTGACAATTCTCATTCAGACGACTGCTCACTTGGTCATGCCGATCCACGCCTTCGCCACCTTCTTCATCTTGCCAGTGTCTTAGTTCCACCGTCTTCCTGCCAATACCTCACATTTCACCTTCTGGATGCCTCTTTGACGAGTGAACCGAGCGTGCAGTGAGCCGTGAGGCTGTGAACAGATGTTACGTTAACAGTTGAGCAACGCCAAACAGATCGACAGATCCTTTCGATTGCGCCGAGCCCTGGGAAAAGAAGCGAATGCCGTAAGGAATGAAATCAAACATGGATTGTTTATTTGCTTTGCAATGGCACCATCCTTCGGGGGAGAGGATCGTATTCGGGGGGGCCGTAGTCTACCGGGAGGCGCAACGGAGGATTAGCTAGCCAAGGAAAGGAAGCCATCCTTTTGCATGGGACATCAGTCGCACACGGAGAAGATGGGGCCACCGTTAACAAGAAATCCGTTAGCAGACGACGTGTGTGATCGGAATGAATGCCGGGAATGGGCTCTTATTTCAAAGAAAGAATCCATTTTAAGGACATTCAGCAAACAACCCTTGGAAATACCTATCATCAATGAGATAAACAGGATCAAAAGGATGCGCTAGCGTTGGCATTACGAGAAGCATTTGCTAATGAGTTGAAAGGGATTCGATGTGAAGAGAGCGGTCCTTTGGGGTCATTGCGTGTATGAGATTCTGCACCATAAATTAACAACCGCAACTGTTGCATGGTTGAGATTGATAAACATGGAAATCATGAACATTTGTTTATTAGATTTGGCTACATATGAACACTTTTGTATTTGTCCTAGCATTTAATCGTTCTCTAATTAACTACGCTAAGCTTAACATGAAACTTTTTCTTACTTTGAACACCTAATCAACCTAAGTTTGCGGAATATAGTTGTTCTAATATTGCTAAACAATTAACATTCATTTTGCGATCTGTAAACTTTGAGGATTCTAAAAATCGAGCATTCCAACAGTATTTTCTTATAGAATATTACTAATGATACTTAACGGCACATGTAAATTTTTCTCTAATAATAAATAATAAATCGATAAAATGTAATATTGTACTGCTATGATGTGGAATATTATCCTATTAGCTCGCATAATTCAACATAAGCTCTACATGCTAGATGTCTGCCATCTTGGATGGCGTTGATTGAACGTTTTCCTAAAAAAATGAATCCCGTCTCATCAGCTTTAATCGTAGCAGCCTACTATATTCACATCAGCTGCAATGGAGTTTTGAAGCCGAGGACTATCACAATCTTTTCCTGTCAGGATGCTGCTTGAAGGGTTCACACCAGCCTCCTGACCACTCCGTGGGCTAGTCCAGTATTTTAATACATTTCTGACGCAAAAGGATCTGAAAAACAGCGAAACTGGCTAGTCAATTCAATACGAATATTGGTATCGATCGACGCTTGTGAACATTTTGAATCACAACCGCACTAGGCGATGGTGCGGATGATTGTCGAGCGATGAAATTGATTACGAATCCGAGTACTAACTAACCGAGCGATACGGTGTGGGGGTAATGCCAAACTAGGTGGATAATTGCCGGTTCAAAATCGGCCCAAACTTGTTTACTTTCAGCGAAAAGGTACTTCAAATGATGAAGCTACACTAAGTGAAATGGTGCCAATGCGCGTTTTGATTTGGGTTTTTGTAGTTTGCTTCGAACTGTGATAACAGTGATTGCGGAATTTTCATTTCTCCTTGAATAGCACAATGATGTCGAGTATTTTTTAAAGACAATTTGTTGCCTACTACTTCACCCGTGTTCTTGTGGTGTGTTTTCAAAATATGTTTATTTAATGACTTAGTAATGACGTTCTTGATAGGGCTTAGGTGTACTGGAATTATGAAAGCGTCCATATACTCACATTCGGAACGGTCTGAAGAGAACTATCGGTCTCGGTCATTGTGTGTTATGGTGAAGTTCGAGTTCGAGCTTGTGTGGTTATATTTGGTTATTTGATATCGAAAAAATGGAGGCTCAGATGTCGTTACTGCTAATGCTTGCTACCGTCTGTTCCGGGTTGGTGAGACGGTTTTGCGTAAATTGGTCGTATGAACTGAACCACGTCGACCTGAGCGTTGAAGATGGAGATGGAAAGGGGTGAACAGCAATGTTTGAGAAATCTTCGCCCCAGACCAGAGGTGCATAGAGTTGAGCGAGCAAGGTGCAGCCAGCATGAGGCAGAATATAGTAACGAAGGAAAGGCGTTGTTCGAGCGACATTGAATTAGCGTGTGACGTATGCAGCCGGCATTCTGGCAGCCTGGTTATTGCCAAGCATTCCATATTAGTATAGTTTACGTTTCGAATGCATTTATAAGTAAAATGGACACAGCGCCGATCAGCGATTTAACGGTAATTCGATCATATTTATTCGAACTATGCTTCCGTTACTGTGTTTATGCTACCAGACCGTGTATTTTAGAACTGTGTGCCATCTGAACAAACACGCAGTGATTAACACTTGTTAACATTTCTAGTTCAACTTTTATCTGATAAAACTTTTATATTGTTATCTCATCCATTGCATCATCAAAATGGTGTGTTCTGTTTTGAAAAAGGCAGTGCTTAAGCTTATTTAGCTTCGCATTGTGTGAATCATTCTAACGTGATAGATTATAATCATAGAGGTTTTCCAAGAAGTAAAGAAGAATTTAATGAAGGCTCCGATCGCCTCGATCGTCAAACGTTTCTTCTCTTGCATTTAATCAGTGCATCGGCATTGCATCCAGCCCAGTCTCGGTTTCGGCGCCTGCAAGCGGCCGGGGCTCAGCATCGAAGTAAAAACTTTGTCCAGTGCTCGGCCTCCCGGCTTGCATACGCCACACTGTATCTCTGCTTTTGACGCTTGGGCGGACCCTTGGTAACACATCACGCCCGAGGAATTCACAGCAATAACGGCCGGAAGAACAGGAAAGACAAACAAATAGGCAAAATACGGTAAGGTAAGTAAGAAGCATGCGGCAGTGGCTGGAAAGCTTCCAAAGAACGATCCACGACTTTTGCATCTGAATGGCGCATCAGGCGAAGGTGATAAAATGGAAGCTGCGATGGGGAAACTACGCGCGAGGCTAGAGGCGAGAGATTTCATGTTCTACTAAAAACCCGCAAACACGTCTGGCTAGTAATTTATTGGCAGTCAACAAACAGGGAGTTCACAACACGATTAGAGGCACTACACGATCACACTACAGGCACATGGCTTGCTGTACTACTTGACACACTTGATGGTTGAAATGGCGGCGCTGGCAACTCGCATACACTACGCGCATGATATGGCAGTTTCTTGCTTCCTTCCAAAAAAAAAACCAAAAAAAAACCTTTCAATGTTCCCTCTTCTGTCATGCTTATCACTAGTTTTTGGTGGGCTAGGATGTCAAGTAGGCGACTACTACGATGTTACTGCTTTCGACACTACACCTACTTTGATGAACAACAATGGCATCTGTCTAACTCGCTGCATCGCGGTTTCTACTTTATACTGGTGAGAGAGCGAGAGAGTGACATGGAGAGCTCTACCGGATGAAATCGGGATATCACACGGATTGGCCCCGCAAAAACCAAACTGCTCTGTATGGTGGAAAAGGAAAGTCACGAAATGAAGAGTAGGAATGCGTGCAGAGAGATGCTCGGGAGCGACAAGGAACGAAGAACGAATGAAGCCTAGCTAGCAAGAGGGGCTAGAGCTTGAGATGCTTGAAATTGGAAATGACGTTCATACAGTTACATACTTTAAAGGCCTGCCCGGAGAACCAGTCGTATCATCTCCATATCTTACACGTGTTGTCCTTCGATGCGGTGATGATGGCATCGCCCGAATAGTTGAACGAACACGAGAACACTTCCCCATCGTGGCCGGCAAGCGTTTGCGTGCAGATACCGGTGCCCGAGTTCCAGATGCGGGCCGTCTTATCGGCGGACGCAGTCAACAGCAGTCCACCCGGTGGGCTGAACGTCACCTTCGACACTTCATCCGTGTGCCCGGCCATAATGGTGACGAGCTCGAAGTTACCGGTTACATCCCACACTTTGGCCGTACAATCGGCACTGCCCGTCGCTAGCCGCGTTCCGGTACAGTTGAACGCGACATCGAGCACCTCATCCTTGTGCGTTGCGGTCGCCTGTGGATCCTCGAGCCGCCGGAGGTCCCAGATTTTCGCCGTCCGATCCAGCGAACTGGTGGCGATGAGATTACACTGAAAGTTCCACACCGCATTGCTCAGTTCGGCCTCGTGGCCACGGATTACCACGGCGTGTCTGGAACAGAAGATTGGAATGGAATCAGAAAACAGAAAACCGATCGCCGCGAAAGATCGCGAGAGGACTCCTTACTCCTTCGAGCGCATATCCCAAACGGTGGCCGTTTCATCGAACGAAGCCGTCAGCAGCAGGTTACCGTCCTTGTTGAAGCGTGCCGATATGACTTCGGCCGAATGGTCCGCAAACAGATTCACTTCCTGGCCCGTCTCGGAGTGGAAGACACGGGCCGTGTTGTCCATGCTGCAGGTCGCAACGAGCTCACACTGGCTGGGGTTAAATTCGGCGCCCACTATCTCGGCCGTGTGGCCCCACAGCGTGTTGATGCAGTTACCCGAAACCGGGTTCCATATCTTGGCAGTTTTGTCAAACGATCCGGTAAGGATGCGATCACTGCGGATGGGGTATTTTTATTATTAATAAGTCAATTACCGCACTCAATTACCTTACGTACCATCGGGGATAGTTGTAGGCAACGGAGAAGACAACATTTTCGTGCCCCTTCAGCACCTTCTCTTCGTCGCCACTCTCCACGTTCCACACGCGGCACGTCCGATCGTACGATCCGGTTACGCATCTGAAAACAATTGCGGAGAAATCGATAGCAATTTGTAAGGTACGGTTTGTAAATTGTGGACGCCCGTGATGTACTTTTTGCCCGACTTATCGAAGCACACGTTCGTGAGCGGTAGAATGTGCGTTTGGAGCGTTTTGAACAGGTAGAACTTGGTTTTCACCGGTTCCTTGAGCTTCTTCTGTAGCTTTTCCAGTATCTCCGTCACCTGGGGGAACACTTCCTGGGTGATCAGTGGTTCGGTGGATGCAATTTGCTTCGTTAGCACTTGGAGATCACAGCTGCAATTAGAAAGAGAGAGAGAGAAAGGAGTGTTGTAGCCACTTTGTTGGTTGGTTGGGCTCTTCAACTCACCTTGGCGTAAGGTCGAACAAATCTATCATTTTCGTACCCTCGACTCCTTTCTTCTGATAATTGAGAGCAATTCCTGTGGAATGGAGGCATGGAAGGAGTGAATTTCAAGGACTTTCCGAAGGATAGCAAGGCAGTTTAAATCCTGTCCGCCCTCTTACCTGGCGGATAGTAACGGAGATAAATCTTTATCAATCTCATTCTCGGACTGCTCTGCTCGGTAGTCTCCACAGACAAAAAAAACCAAGGTTAAATTGCAATGAACACTTTAAACACTCTGTGCCCGTAAATGCACGACTAACAGAAAAAGGACATCCAAACCGAAGGAGAAGCGTAACTGAACTGAAAAAATCTTTCGATCCCAACTTTGTTGGATCAATAAGCAACCTGGAATCCTGAGCCTGGTTGGTATCCAAGGGTATATGCGTAACCCTCGAAAAGTGTCGGGCTACTGTTACCAAGGTGGGCCCCTTTTAGTGTGCAGTAGCAGCAGCACGTGGAAGCAATGCACACTTGTTGCTGCGTATCGCGGTGGCGTTGGTAACGAAATGGGGAAGGGAATTGCGAAATTCCTTGAGCCCCGAGGGTCATAAACTGTCAAGCTATTTAACCTCGGAGGTGGTAAAGAGTCGTACTTTCCATGCAATTGCCATTGAATTCCGTTGCGGATAGTTGGGTGGTAAACGGTAAGTTTGTGATACTCACTCTGAAAGTGTATGGCACTAAATCAAATAAGAAGCTTGTACTTTATGGAATGAGTCCTTGGAGAGAGTACTGGAGTACTGGATGCATAGTACTGGCGTTCTGCAGATCTAATCCATTGTTTTGCCGTTGCGCTATTGGTATATCGTGCCGTTCCTTGTCGTTTGAACACCTTTTGTGAGAGACAAACCACGTGCTAGGTGTGGCCGATCCTGTACTTTTTTTTGTACCGCACCGCGGGATCCGGATGAGTTCCGTTGTGGATTACTACCGTGAACTCCACTCGTCCACTCTATACCGCAGTGGCCCCCGTCCGATACATCGACTGACACTTGTAATCCAGCATCCTGGCCACAACGCGCACGCTCTCTCGCTGTCTCTCTCGGTGCTCCATCCGCGACAGAAAGCTATTTGTAAGAGGGTTTATCCGTCGAAAGCCAATTTTATTTATTTTTCCAACACGTCACGCACCAAACACCCCTTACAAGGACGTACGTAGATTTATTGTTTGCGTGAGCACACAGAGCGCGCACGACGGAACCGTGTGAAAGCGAGAGGCTGGCTGGGTGACTGGTTGGTGCCCTTTCCGGAATCCGTTTGATCCGACCATCAGGCGGCTTACAGGACATCCATTTCATTGTACGATGCGCTCGGTTTGGTTCGAGGTGTACTTGGGAGCCAGACCAACTGGCCTCGCGAGGGGTCAGCGATACACACCGGGGACTCACCGGGGACTTCATTTGTAATTTCATTTTTTTCCATTTTTCTTCGCTCGCTTCGACATGGTTCAAATGTTCGACAAATGGACCTGGGATCGGTGCATGGATGATGGGTGCATTCGGTCGGTCGGCCGGTCTGTTTCGATCACGATTCGTGTCCCGCTGGCTCTGCCACGGATACGGATAATTATTCATCACCCATCGTTGTGTGCATGCACCTACAGCTCCGCCGGAGCGGGTCCAGGTGTTTCGTGTGTAGAAAAAGACGAAAAAAAAAACTCCTTCTTCTGATGATGCTGGTGCCAGTTATGCTCGCGAATTGGAACCCATTAATCGACCGCCAGCTGAGCAAGGACGACAACAATGTGTGCGGTTCATGTTGGATGGTTGGAAATTAGTTTCTATTTCGTCACTCTAAAACGCTCTAAACTAAACGTGCCTCTCGTAGATTGTACGCCAAGTTCGTCCTCGCTGCGCTGCAAGGTTGTTTGATGTTGTTGCCAAATGTTGCGCGGATAGTTCGCTTTTATTTATGTTTCATTTAGACCAAATGGCGGACAGAACAGGGTTGCTAGGATTTTAATTTGTGACGGATGGCAAATGCCCTCTTCCTAATTGTTTCAGAGAGCGACAGCAACTAGCCAGAGCTGACGTCGTAGCAAAGTAGTGCCAAGAAGTTTTATTAATTTGTTTTTCAATCTGCTTTCGAAACTCGGTGCCATGAGGGCAGCCCAACAATGAAGCTCTGGAGAGGCGAGATTCGCGAGATGCCCTCGAGTTATGGGATTTGCGCCACAAAAAACAAGTTGCTGATGATTTAGTTGTTGGCACACTGAAGAGCTTGAGTTTGCCAGCATGTTCACCTCCGAGTGCGGTGCCCACAACCAGGCAGCTGACGTGCTCGGATGATGTTTTCCGAATAAAGATTGCCAGCAGCTTTTCGTTGGCTGCGCTCCGCTCACTCCGCGCCACTTTCATTAGTGAGGCAAAATCAAAATCTCGCGGATGTTGAGATGCTGAAGCTTTGGAAGCCCCCGGCCAGCGCACCAGCATCAGCAGCAACTTTTTCGCAGAGTTTTCTCGCGTCTGTGTTTTCCGGCAACATAAAAATGCATGTGCACACATCGTTGATGCGCACTAGTTATCCTGCTCCTTTTATCCCTTCCCTTTTTTGTGCATCTGATAGCACTGGCAGGGATAGCACTTTGCGAGAAAATGCATTCACCATGCCCGTGTGTGCGTGGGTGTTGGGAAAATAATAATAAAATCTCCATCACATGCCCGATGCCTTCGAGGTGTCGCGCTCGCGAGCTGCTGGGGGAACTGATTTGAATAAGTAAAGGCCACGATTGTCACGCCGGTGCTCCGGTGCCCGCACACAGACATACAAGGACACGGATGCCCGATGGGAAAATGTGCACTTATGTGGGCCGCACGTCGTCACTGTTCGCGAGCTCCCTCCCCCGGGGGGATCGTTCATTTTTCCGATCCCGGAAAGTCGACGTCGAGTTGCTGGCGTCCGGAAGCAGACGGTTGTTGTCAGGCGCAACGCGTCTCCGTGGATTGGACGAGCCTGCTAGTGCTACCATCATGCTGGTATTGACTTGTTTTCTTTCATTAACCGATTTGCGCTTCTAGTCGGCGTGAGCAAACAGTTTTTGCCGAGGGAATGGTTCTCGGGCTCAGAATCATTAGCTGTACTACGGAGTGTCCTCGTTGGGCGGATTGTTGAGGCCGCTAGGATGGAAATTTTGTTTCAAAAAGTCCTATTCCACGTCATGAAATGCACAAAAACGATGACAATTTATGTTGCAGTAAGTGTAGAATGTCTTTCTTCTTTTCGTTAATGCTTTATCGTTGGGAATGTTGTAAAGGACGATTAGAAAAACATGCTATTTGATATTAAAACGAACGAGTTAGCTATAATAAAAAGGATTTCGATTTAATATCCATTGCGAAATAGTCGATATTTAGTTATAAATTTGTCCAAAAAATGGGTTCTCAAAGTCAGTATCCATTGTAGCGAAAAACCAATTGAATCGAACCATTTTTAAACAATTTATCTGCACGCTATTTCAAGTTTTGAACAAATTTGATGCTATCTTTCTTTAAAAATAAAGGTTTTTTTACCCTTCATAACTCTCCATATTCACCTCAGGGAATTAATAATTGTGTAAAACTCGTGTTTTTAGCTTAATTGTAAAAAGCAGCCTTTTTTAAACTGCAACATGCTACCAAAAAATTAAAAACTGTAAGTATAATAAAAAAAACTCTACGAGTTTATCTGTACAAACTCCTAATCCAACTAAATAGTATCGATTTGTTTATATGAAATAATCGGTCACGAAGTTACGGTTGATACAGCAAAAAGTGCATTTAGCAAACCATGCGAATCTGAAATTAATGCTATGGGCGTAATTTTTAGCAAATACTCTTCAAATCCCGACCGAACACATATAAAAAGATGTAGTTGAATATGGCGTTCAGACAGATAAATGAAAATTGAATAGATTCCTCAAAACAAAGTCTTAAAAACCTCCCTGTTTTTGAAGCTTCTGAAACGTTTCTTCAAATAATCGCTGAAAACTAGATCAACAATAAAAAAACAATCATTCCTAGAAATGGATTCATTTCGTTTAAATCAATACGCGTTCGCTGCGATGGTCTACTCTCTACCAGATGCTGCTGATTAGCTTCCTGCATCTCTGCATCGCTCGATCGCTCGAATCATCACACAGCGACGACGGTTGGCCGATTTGTGTGTCTAACTTAATTGTCAACTTGGCCCCCCGAGTCGCAGTGGCACGAACACCTTGGCGTGTTTCTTTCTAATGAACCACCCCACGAATCACGCGTTGTTTGCGCTGACGGTGACAACATCTCCTGCGGATGGATGCGGGCGTATGTCTCGTATCGCGGTCTGCGGATCCTTTCCAGTGGATCAATGATTATGCCGTGAGTAAGCATGCCGGAGACCAGTCAGTTGGTCATCGGCTACGTCAACGGAACCGTTCCAGATAGAAGGCCCAGAGAATGGGTCTTTGGCCAGGAGAACCGTGCTCCTTCGTACGCAAAATTGGGACGCACAAATGGTGCTTTAATCCCGGCCCGCGATTGACGAATGCACTCGCTTTTTGTTTGTACAGCCGTGAGCTCGCGTGGAATTTCCCGGTGACCTCGTATCCCGTTGCGGATGTCAACCTCTCACCGACGGTCACATGGCGAATGGCGAAAGTCAATTAATTAAACCGCTGAACCGTGCATCCGATAAGCGCCCCATAATAATAAACATTTTCCACCTCTTTTTCCCACGTTTGCGAGCGTGAGTGAATGTGTATGATTTTCGAAAAGCCATGCAAAACGGCCAACGCATCGGCTGGCACGGAAAGGCCAAGACCAGGATATCGTCCAGCCACAAGTCATCTCGGCCGTCAAACCGAACCGGCACCACGGTTGGTGGTAGGCGATCAAAAGTCGAGGCAACAAGGGAGCCTCCGAGTGTGTCTGCGGACCGCTGGCGTGCTGGCTGGATAATCCGTAATTGGTTTTGCGATTTGGTCATCCTTCGCCGTCACCGTTGATCGCTGGCGGTACGAGATGGCGGTCCGTTCCGTTTGATTTGCGGTCACTTGCGGGCCGTTGGCTCGCGGCTGGCTTCCTGAATGGGCCACCTTCGGCTTCGCGATCCAATGACAGTGGCCGCGCGCTATAAATCAACAACCACGCGGACCACTCGCCACCAGTGATGATGTGGATGATGATAGAGATGGAGATGAAAGTGGTTAGAACGTTTTGGCCGTGCTGGTGACCAGAATTCCATTAGGCTGGTGAACGAAGGAGGAAATTGCAGATCGATCCATCGATGGCTTCTCACAACAATGGAAGCTACTGTCTATCGGAACTGCATTATGTCGATGATGATGATGATGATGATGATGTGCTTGTTGAGGTTGCAAATCGTCTAAATTCATCCCAGAGTATTTGATGTACGATGGAACAGAGATTCTGGGGGATAAACAATATGGCATACTAAGAGAAACAGTTGTGAAAAAGAAATTATAATTAAAGAGCTTATATTGATGCAATTTGCAATTGATGGTTGGTTTTCAGATAATATTCATCGCTTGTGGCGCAGTATTTATTACATTCAAACGTGTATTCTGCTTCACACAATTGTTTCGAAGATTTTCAGACATCTCCCAACTCTAACTAGACTCGCAAGTTACATTATTCACTTTTATACTATCATGTTAAGTGATCCTTCTTGCAGCTCCTTATCCACGAAGATAGTTAATCAATCAAAAGAAAGAAAAGTCGCTTTCTCACATAATTGAACAAATGTTTTGACCGTATATTCGTCCAGAATAGCTACGCGAGGCCTCTAAACAATTCAATCACGATGCGATCGATGGCTCTCTGGTGGTAGCGCTGGCAGCTAAAGCGAACTCAATTTTACCCTCCACTAAGCAAATCGATTTCTACTCTCTCCGGTCCGCTCTGAGCTCGCTGGCCACAAGCCATCATCGGTCGAACAGGGCCAACAGTATGCAAAATCATACCGCGCAACACACCATCCACCAAAACTCTGCTGTGCTGCATCACAAATTTACACAATTAATAAAAACAATCAATAGGTTCTGGCCGCGATGTTTAGATCCGGTTGCGGGTGGTGAAGAATGGAGTGCCATTGGGTGCCGGGCCCAATGTTCAATGCGGGCTCCACCTGTTCCAAATCAAATCTCGCAACAAATCGGCTGGCTGGCTGGCTGGCTGGCCACCACCCGGATTGTGCAGTGGTTGCAATGGTGGCCGTGCGGAACGGAACAATATTTACAGCGACAATAGTTGTGAAATATTATTTGTGGTATTTGCATCCGAATGTACCGTAGGTGGTTGAAAGGACGATTAGAAAGGGACTGGTCTATGGTATACGGTGGGAGGGAAAAAGGGCGCCACACAACGCGACGGTGGAGGCGCCCGGAATGAAACCAATGCAAGCAGTGTGGGTTCGCAGTTTGGTTGGAATGTTGGTAGTACAAAGCGAGAGAGAGAGAGAGAGAGAGAGAGAGAGAGAGAGAGAGAGAGAGAGAGAGAGAGAGAGAGAGAGAGAGAGAGAGAGAGAGAGAGAGAGAGAGAGAGCGAGTGAGTAAATAACGCCTTTATGCAGTTGATTTCTAATGCATGTTTTTTGTTACAATTTTGAGGTCTTTTGATAAAAAGCTTTACACACATGTGCGCACATCCCTTATTTTAAATAAAATCAACATGCAGAAATACTCTTTACAATGGCGTTGCATGTTGGACAATTATTATGTTGATTTAGGAGCTAGACGTAAAATCACACATAAAAGACAGACAGTGGTTTTATATGTTTTGTTTTGGAAAGGAACAACGAGCAATTTTACTCAATAAAGTCACCACTTTCCAGTATAATATTTTTATAACTCAATTTCATTTTAGAATGACGACTATACATATTGCAATACGATTAATTTATGCTGTTCTTTTGGTTAGCTCATCTGCTCATGGCTTACTATCATGAATTGTTCAACATTATTTTTCCTCTAGCTACAACATCAAGCAGGCATTGCCTTACAGTCAAATAAAGTTAGTTGGAAATGATTTACAAAAATTCTACGAACGTCAATCAAGTTAACGAACAAAGCAGTCCTCATGTTGAGTAGCATATTCTTCATAAAACACATTCAAACTTTAATGTCCAGTTATGAGTACATTTTAGCAAACTCTCAACTAGATTTTTTACGGACAGATTTCGCTTAGTTGTTATTTATTATTAATATGTTACTGTTCAATACACTGTAGAACACTTTGGTTTGCGATTACCAATACCATTCCCTGGGTCCACATAAAACATCGCCATTTCCGTCGGCATTCGGACGGCGGCAAAGCTCTCCTTCCTGACCGCGTTGACCGTTGCCGTTACGTTGCTGAAATCGTTGCTTTCTCGTGGGGAAACAGCACCAGAGATGACCTACGGGAAGGAAGGCAGACAGGAGAAGCATCACTATCAAAAAGCTGACGCAGACTCATTATTCCAGCACTTCCCATGTGATACACAATCCTGGCGTACCAACATGGTTCCACTGCTACTGCTGGTCAGCTCCTGAGCGGTAAGCTTTTCACCTTACGGCACACCAACTGCGTCCGCCACACCAACCATCGTCCGGGCGGCGAAAGTTACAGACCATCGAGTGCCTGGCACTTCCCAGAGCCTCGATTGGTGCTGGTCCGGGGTGCGGCCGTATGTAGTAATGTGTACATAGAATGTACACCGGTTAGTTTGCCAAAAAATCAAGCCCAAAAGTTCATTCGTCGCGTCGTTCGTTCGTCCGTTCGGTCGTTCGTTGGCTGGCTGGCTGGCTGGCGAGCCTTTTAGCCATCTGCCCACCACCGAGAAAGCCACCGACACTGGCCAGCGGGTGACGGAGAGGCAATCAGTGGGGCAGAGGTTGGTTTACGCTTTGGTCTCCCAGTGCCTTTCGTATCCCCCTGGCCTTCTTATCGTTTCCACTCGACGGAATCTGCTGGATGGGCGGAGCCTAACGAAGCTCAGTATCCTGGTGGTATCCTTTTACACTACACCCTCCTGGGTGGTTGTATATAAGCCCGTAGTGGGGTGTGGAGGAGGAAAATGACATTCCGACACCCCAGGTCAGGGTGTGTCGTACCATCTGCCACCCCCTCTCGCGACCTCGATGGTGGATGGTTGGTGGTGTTTTGTCATTTTCCCTTTCAGAGTGCGAGGGACAGCAGCTTGGTAGTACATCCGGTGTGCTGTTGTGTGCGTGTGCTCGGTGGCCACACGTGCCCGGAAGGAGCGATGAACACTTGCGCAGGGATGGTAAGCAGCAGTGGGCATGTGCAGCAGCCAGCAACCCCCACCGCCTGAGGGTGAGAGTAAGAGATGGTCGTTGTAAAAAGGGCCGTAACGTTCTTACATACTACAACTCAAGCAGAGGCCCAGAGGAGTCACGCAGTCGGTCAAAGGTGAAAGGTGAAACAATTGACAGACAGAAACAAGAGAAAGAAGAAGCAGCTCGGGTGCCAGTGTGAGAATGAAACAAATGGTGAACAGCTTAGGCATTAGGGATCATGGTTCCATCAGTTCGCATCAAGAAGCCGCCGCCACCAAGTGAACCAACTAACTACTCAGCCGTTGCCCAGGCGATCAAGAATGGATGACTGTGCAGCATCGGAACGCACGAGGGAAATATTCTTTTAAGGGCTACGGTAAATCAAATAGTACCATCGAGATGGTTACGGGCCCGGACACAAGATGACAAGTTAACCTGGGGACCGATAGTCAGCAGCTTTAGTGCTTTTTTTGTTTCTACATTCCTGCTAGCCCATTGTGAAGCCGTTTGACCACATCCTTGTCATTCGGATTACCGACGGAAGTGGCCTTCTGGGGCCAGAGACTCCTGCTGTGTTGTATTCTGGGGCTCAAGAGGGTTTTTTCCCCTTCTTTTACTATGATTGCTATCATGGGTCTAGCGGCTAGGAAATCTGAATTTTCTGTTAAAATTTTCAACGAAATGGGTCAAGGCGTGTGAGCTCCTTTGCAATTTTGCTTGACAAGTGACGAGTAGTAGTTGGCTTTGGAAAACTAGACGTCAACATCTATTTTCACCGGATAGTTCAAATTAATAAGCAATAAGTTAGTTTATTTAACAGGAAACTATATTTAAGCTTGTTTATTCAATAAAGAATAACTAAATGGCATCTCTTTATCATCTTTACTCCATGGTAATAAGCAATCTTTTGCAAATACATTGGAACGTAGCATTTTACGGATTAAGTGGAGTTTTCAAAATAAAAACTCATGAGCTTAGTAACGACGGTTCCAAATCGTTATAGATCCGCTTTTGATCTTTATTTCAATGAAAAAAAACTTTATTCATTTTAAAATAAACTAAAAAGACAAAAAGTACCCATAAGAGCATCTTTGAGCTGTATGGTAGGTATGGTTTTGTTGCATGGTAGAACTAGATAGAATCTTAAAAACCTGTTTTTAAATCTTACCAACCTTACGAAAGCACGGCAACAATCAAACACAGCACCACAGATAGCTTCAGCATGTAGCAACTTGTTATAACCTTACAATCTCACTTACTGCAAACAAACAAACGTTAGAGCAACAGACGGTCCCTTCACATATGTTGAAAGGCAACGGAATTGCCTCAACATGAAGTGTACATTATTTGAACTAAGCTACTATGTCTTCCATTTGCCCAACCATCCGTCGGCAGTTGCTGTTAGTTGTACTCTGGCAATTTTTGGGGCGTTCCACCTCCAAGACAAGCAAAGAAGGAGTGCGAATGATGCCCGTTGTCGAACGTAGCTAAACCGCAGAACAGAAATAATATTTATTGTCTCACTTTCGCCCCCGCTGGGGAGGAGCACAGAACGATGGTGCTGGTTTAGGGCGCGGATGAAAGAAAAAAATGTACCAGAGGGGACAGCCGATGTGGTTAGTTTGTGAGAAAAGTTTTCCTGCATTGCAATGGACCTGCTACAACACTATTGAGGAACAAGGAACGACCAGAAGGAGCAGAGAGAGTGCGAGCATACACGAAGGTGCCTTGGAGCTAATCGTCCAACATTTTGTTTATTGTTTGGTTTCCTTCGGTGCCCTTTGAAAAGGCCTTGCTCGCCGGTCGCAGCTATGCGTTGGACGTTAGTAAGTTGGAGTCATAGTCCGGATGAGGGGGAAAAGGGATGGAAAAAATGGGGGACATAAACGACAACAAGCATAAGCCGCAGAACTGTAAGCCGATTGTAACAAAATAGCGAAACAGGATCCATGCAAAAATTAGGGCGAACTGAAAATACGGTTGCTGCTCCCTATGAAGGAATCATTTTCAGAGGAGCAGCTGAAGGTGGTGCAACTAGTGGCGTCAGTTCTCAAGTAAAGAAATCACAAAATCAGTTCAAATTGTTTCTGGAATCAATAGGATTAGCATTTTTATATTTTACATCATTTTACAAAAGAAAACGTACACTATTTTACCGTGGTGGGGAATATTTTCTGTTGACTTTACTATCGCGACTTATTATAATATTTGAGGATGATCTAAAGTACGTAACGATGCTACAGCTGATACATTTAAACTCTTCAAGCTCTCCAGTCGAACGGTGAGAACGTTCCTTATACGCGGTCCTACCATCTTTACAGGCAACCAGATTGATTGGTATTTTTTTCGCGAATGCTTGCATGAGGTTAGGGAGAGACCCCCCGGTCCAACGTGCGTTTGTTTTCTCTCCATTATGTGCTGACTTCAAGCAAAGTGACTAAAACGCAGACCATGAGGCGGTTTGGCCAGCAAGACATTCGTCGCGGGCGCATTTATGTTGCAAATTGAAAAATAACATAATTTTCTTTCCGTCCTCACCAACCGGCCACCACCGGATCTTGCCAGGAGCGCGCTGCCAGCTGACATTTCGCTGGCAGCTGACCGTCACCTTTTCGATTCATATCCTCCGCCCGGTGATCCAGCTTTTTCTGCTCAGCGGAACGGTTTTCTTCTCCCGCATCAAGTTAACCGAGCGAACGAACAAACGAGCAAAAGGTGGAATGTTGGTGCATGAGGAGCTAGTAGTAGTAGGCCGGTGGAAAGAAGTGAAATGTCGAGGAGGGATCAGTGTTCGTACACGAAATGAAAACCAAAGCAGCCACATCAGAGCAGAAAATGAGCTGGACGGGGGAGATGTTGCCTTGAGGGACTTTCACGGAAAACAAGCACTTCTTTCGCTCGCCTGTTACGTCGTGTGTAGCGCGCTACATAACTTTCTGTGCTGCTGCTTCACGGGTAATGAAAAATGAAACAAAAAAAGAAATTATATACAAAAAACTCTTACCACACGGAGACCACCCTACGGGTGTGATGATGTTTTGTTCCGGGGAAATTAACCAAAAAAAAAAAAAAATAACGCGACGAACAAAACAACAAGCGCCAACACGCGAGAGGCATCTAGGAGGATGCCTTGGGCGTCGCGGCGGTCCCACTGAACGTGGTGGCAACGGTGGCGGCCGCAGCGGAAACGGTCGGTGCCTCCAGGTCCGTGTACTTCTCCATCTGGTACATGTCGATCAGGAGCCGTGAGATCGGCACCGTGCCGATGGTTTCCTTGAAGAACAGCGTCTCGATGGTGGTGGAGCGGATGGTGCGGAGCAGTGGCAACAGGAGCAGCAAGCGACCGAACCGCGTCGGTTGCCTTGGATACCGGACGCGTACGTGCTCCGCCAGGACGCACTGGGCCTGATCCTGTAGCATCTCGACCGGCTGGACATCGCACAGTTCCGAAGTTTCTGATGATGGTAGGAGTGAGAGGTGCAGTTTTGTTGAAGAAGATGGTTCCAGTAACGTCGTAATGCCGACTGTCTTACCTGGCGAGAAAAGAATGACAGCCTTCATGCAACCCAGCTCACTGAGATCGGGCGAGATCTGCCGGAAGCGACACAGAATCTCCTGCATCGTCTTCATCTCGAGCTGGCTGGCCGCATCCTGTTGCGGCAACCGGTCCCGAACGTGGGGCGAATCCAGCAGTCCACCCAAATCCCACGGTACGCTCCACTGGGCAAAGTTAAGAAGAAACAGCTCCTTCCACGATTCCTGTGCCCGCGAGTGAGTGTTTGAGAGTGAGTGATGATGAAATGCAGCAGCAGCAGCAGCAGCAGCAACATTCAGAGCCGGAGCACTACCTACCTGCAGGAGTAAATGTTGATCGGACTTGGAGAGGGTTTGAAACGGAATCAAACAGCGAACCCACCGGACGGACATAAACAGTAACCGGGCCGTCGTTTCCTGTGATGGCGAGACGAGAAAGAAAGGTAACGAATACCGAAAAGGAACACTTCCTTCACAGTGACACTTTACCTGCAGGATCTCCCAGGTTGGAAGCCGAATGATGGTTGGTCCTTCCGGTGACAGCGCTGTCAGTGCGATCGGATGTGGTACGAGTGGTGGCGGTGGTGGTGGAGGATGTCCTGATGTAAGTGTCGGTGGTGGCAACGCTGGCACTGGTAGCGGGAGTACTGATTGTGACTGCGACGTAGCGGAAGTTGCGGTGACAAGCGTTGAGCTGATCGTCGTAGTACTATTGCCGCTACTACTGTTACTACTGCTACTGTTGTTGTTGTTGTTGTTCGTGGTTGTGCTCGTTGCACTAAAGCTCGGTGGAAAGGACGAAAAGTTGTTGCTCGTACCATTGTTGTTGTTGTTGCTGTTGCTGCCACCATTATGGATTTGGTGGTGGTACTGGATAAACTCTTGACACTTATCCGAGGCCATCAGGATGTCGAGGACCCCGTTCTGGGAGAGTGGTGACGGGAGGCTTAGGTTGGTTGCGTTGATCGGCGTTGGGCTAAGAACACTCGAGCTACCGTCGACGGTCGAGTGTGGGCTGGTAAGGCTCTCCGACGGTGAATCGACGCTGATCGAGCTCTTCGAGTCGGTCGTCGGAGATGGTGGCAACGGCTCGAGTGTCGATTTGTAAAACGGATGATGATGATGATGATTGTGGTGATTGTGATGATGATGTTGGTGGTGTTGGTGGTGTTGGCTGGACGGTGTGAACTCGAACGCGCTGCTGGTTAGCTTCGGATGTTCTATTTTGATTGGCGAAAGGATGCCCGAACCAGGGGACCCTCCTCGTCCTCCTGCTGTTCCTCCGTTCGCTGCTAGCGATGGGAACTCGAACTTGCTTTGTTCGAGCTTCACCGGAGGAAGCAGCGAAGGTGGCATGTGATGACCGGCGAGCGGTGCAAAGGAAAGAGGTTGTGGATGGTGCAGAAGAGAGTTTGGTCCCGCCATGGAGGAATGGTGGAGTGCCGCGGATGCAAAGTGCGGTGGTACGTGGCCATGGTAGGAGGCACTGTTGACGAACGCACCGGACAGATGGTGCGGACCGCCGCCGGGATGATGACCTCCGTTCGCTTGCAGATGCTGCAGCTTTGGCTTCCGTGGTCCCCGTTCGTGTTGCACTGCTGCAATTGCAATTCCGGAGCGCGTGGGTCGCGAGTGATAAAGAGACAGAGAGAGAGAGATAACGAGAGAGAAAGAGAGAACGAGAGAGAAAACATATGGACGGGATGAGCAATAGCACAGAGAGAAGAGATTATCGAACGAACAAATCACCGGTGGCGTTAGCGGCGTTAAATGTAAATGAATCGAACTGTATTTCACGCTCTCTGGCCTGAGCTACGGTGGAAAATTAGAACTAATACCATCCCGGTGGAGTTTGATTTGGAATTTTTCCGTTTTCCATTTTATGTTACCAATCTCCCACGGCGTGTTTTGCCCCCGACTTAATTCATTCCCAGTCCGGGCGGACGAATTTGCTCGAACCCCCCGGGGGGAGTCTGGTGCTATCGCGACAATTGGAACACAACTGATCTGCTCTAATCTGGCGTGGCAGGATGGAAAATTTAAGCTGCACAATATGCTACTGCTTCACGATTCCCCGAGAATCCGGGCACACGGGTAGGTGGCTATTTGCTCCACTTTTTTTTCAGTGCCGTGTATCGAGGTTTTGCATTTGGCGCTCGTGCTGCTGCTGTTGATAGAATGCCTGAGGCGCTTTGACGATTCTTCAACTCATCGTGTCGCGGTCGCGATTATTGGCCGCGATCGGAGCGCGAGGAGGCTGGTGAAGTGGTGATAAATGGGAATGTGTTGCTCGAAAGCAAAAGAGAGAAAGTTTATTACATGGAAATGCAATCGTTCGCGAACAATCTATCAGGATGGGAAAGAACGTTGTATTTCTTCTTTTTTTGTTATAGAACAACCGTAAGAGTAAGCATTTCAATTCCGTTTTAAATCATTAACACGCCACAATAAGAGAGGAGCGAGTGTAACTACATGGATGATAATTGCAACTGCTTGTTACTAACCATCAATGTCAATGTGTAGCGTTTATCGTTGCCCTAGCAAAATGAAGTGGTTACTATGTTAATGTTCATCTATGAATTATTTAATTGATGGCGTTGATTAGGTGGTTAATTTTTTAAAAAGAGGAATTCAAAAAAAGAAATTTAAAAAGAGGAAATTCTAGAGAGAACAGCTGCTGCTTTTCATTTTCTACAATAAACGTTTTGATTTTTCTGCTTTTCTGTTAATAATAACGATGATTGGGATCAGTTTTTGGTGTATTTTATGCAACAACTTCTTGAAATGCGCATCATTATGTAACATTTTGTTTTCTTGCATAAACATGCTACGTCAATGAATCTTAATACAAAAAACATGATTTATGCTGTTTATGTTTATGTGAGATCCATAAGTGAAATTCGAAACTAAAGCTGAAAAGACTTGCTGGTTGCTAGCATAACAACCGATTCTAAATAATTCCTCTGCCTACTGAGTGTACTCCAGAAATGTCACCGTACAATGAACACTAGACCAAAGGAAAGAATGATACTCGCTCCAAATAAAACCAACTCCTGTGGTTATGTCATGAACGGCTTTTTTAGAATGTCCTTACAAAAGCGATTTCCCTAAAACCGATCCGAATCCAACCAAAGAGGAACGATCCAAAACGAAACCAAACGGATTTCTTCCAACAAATTTGTTCCGTACAATCCACACTTCAGTTATCGTCGCATTCACGCTTCATTGGTTCACCCTTTGGGCCTGCTCCTGCGTGCAATCGTCAAGGCTCACCTCACGGGTAAGGTTAATTGGTGAGAAGTGGATGACTATCGAATCGACACAATCGACATTTCGGTATCGAAACTCGGCCCAGAGAGTTCCCCTAGTGGTCCACGTAACCCCTTGTTTTGGTCCAGCAGCTTCTTGGGTGCAGTTCACGAGCGATTTGTGTAACATTTTGACACATGACTTAACACATGGGCCTCGATCCAAGGGTGGTAAAGCCGCTGGGAACCGTGTCAGCTGATTCGGTTCGCTCATCCCCCGCTCCCTTCCCGTCGTTGCATCCGCGCTTAGCCTTTGCCACATCGATCACAGAACGGGACTAACGGAGGCATTAGGAACGTAGGCAAGGGCGAGAGGGGTTATGACTGTATGAGAGGATTCTCAATGAGGTTCAAGGTTCTTCGTCCGACCCCTCGGCCCTATGGATCCTTCCGCTCGTAAGGGATACAATGCCGGTGCCGCAGTGAAGTGCATAATCCCTTTTATCGGGGTTTTTGGGATCGAAATTTAATGTTTGCGACCGATTTACTTCTGGACTTGGGAATGTCAAGTGTTGCGCCAAAAGTGCGTATCGCGCCTTTTTTTTTGTTGTTACGGGAACCAATACCTATATCCTCGCTGGGGATGTTGTGGGAGTAACAAAGAGAGAGATAGAGAAAAGGAAAAAAAAAGAGAGCGCACCCGGGAGCGATGTCATCTAATCGCCTATTAACCCCACGGCCAACTTTCCAAGACATTCTCACTAACAGTTTTCCCGTTTCCTGTGTGTGGCTTCGGGGCCAATCTCTTCTTGATTTACTTTCGCGTAACTTTTGACGCGCCCCCAGCCGTTCCCGGGGGCTGTCGCTGGCGTAATCCTTTCGACGAGTTCAAGTCGCAGAAGAGAGACGGAGGGGAGGGGGCTGTAATCGAAACCGTTTCTCCTTCGCGCCCCGTGTGGCCTGTGGAATTAGGAAGTTTCTTGCAGAGAGTACGGTGGTCTCGTCTCTCCGTCCAATCAGCGTGCTTGGTTTCTTGATGTCGTTAAAGACTTTTATGCTAAAAACTTTTGGCCTTTGGCGTGTGGACGGGAACGTTAAAAGGATTCGGTTTCTCTGATCCCGTTCGCCACTTTGGACCTTTCTTCGTCTTCGTCTTGGGAAGTTTTTCGAGTTTTCCAGCGAACGAAAGCCACCCTCCTCCGGGAGAGTGACACTTAGACCGTACACCGTGACCGTGGAGCGTGGGATGGGCTACAAACTCAAATATTGACATCCGCATAAAGGATTTTCCACCGGGTTGCTGCTGCTGCTGCTGTGGTGTGCAATTTGCAAGCGTAAGCTCCCCCCCGGGGGGTGGAGGACGGATGCTAATATGAAAGCAGTTGCGCCAGTGAGTTGCGGGTCGCGCAAGATGCGGGAGATTTCGTTAGCGGCTTTGGGGTTTTTGTGGATATTATGCCCACACGCAAACGGGCGGAGACGAGGTTGATCTCGGGTGGTTTCTCGAGCAAAATGGTGAACCATTTCAGGGCGGTAAGCCAACGCAAGATGCTGGTAGCTTATGAGAGTTGAATTCGACGGGAGCGAGTTTCTTTGAAATTTGTTTGGAAGATACGTTTAACGCTGAAGGTTATGAGGAGATGTTAGGTATTATACTAGACCTTAAAAGGTATGTAA
>NC_064877.1:80490646-80495646 GCF_943734665.1 Anopheles aquasalis
CTGCGAGTGGCACTCGGTTATCGTTCTCTTTTTCTTTTCATTTTTTTTTTGTGAGCCACCGACCCATCGTGTCTCCCCCCCCTCATTTCCATTTCCTTCCATTTGCTTGTCACTTTTGCTGGCCGCACAGAGAGCACTTTTTACATTTTACGGTCCATTTTTTTTTTCTCTCGGTGTCGATGCCTTTTGCGAGGCGAAAAAGCACGTTTGCGGAGCGGACTTTCTAATGACAGCAGCGCACGGTGTCGTGGCGGAGGACAGATGTATTCGCGCGCTAAGTGGACGAGGGATTTTTTATTCCATTTAGGATGCTGGCCGCCAATCGTTCGTGTTGCGGGTAGGTTGGGGAAGTGAATTTGATTGATTGAGGTCGCACCATTACTGTGTCACTGTGCTGGGATCTTGCTTAGTTTATCATGAAAAAAATATGTATTTGTAAAGCAAGTACTTCTACAGCAATTGTTACAGCTAGAGAAATGGAAAGATTTTTCATACCTTTCGAATCTCCGGGATTGTATAAGGAGCTCAATTTTAGAATTCAATTTTAAGTGAAAATTGTCGCAATTAAATTTAAACAGGATACTGAAAGTCTTATTGGCTAGAGGAATCATTTGACAAAAATATTCCAGTTTAGAAACATATTGAAAACAAATGGAGAAAAAAATCGTGGTAAATCCTGGTGGCATCCAGAGCGGGCCATTTAGGCGCCTCTCCGTCATTAGGGATTACCGACGGATTTATCCTAATTGAGTTTGATTTGATTTGTTTATGTTAATTATGATTCGGGTCATGAATCTCTCCGCCATTGTTCCGCCCGCCTGACGCCTGGTCCCCCGTTGTTTTTTCTCCGTTTTTTCTCTTCTTTTACTCGCTATCTTTTGGCAATTGAAGTCGATTTGCGTTCCATTCCTGCGTACAAGTGGCAAATCGTTTTTGTTACTTTGTTGCGTGGCATTTCGCCGGAGTTTTCCCTCCTTTTTTTGGAGACAGAATAGAACACATTCCGGGGAAAAGGGAACGAAGCAGAGCGTTAGCGTTAAATCATTATCCCCCCGGTTGGGTTGGGTCACAGAACGCCAGCGGCAGCAATGCGTGTGTCCTTTTCGCACCGACCACCCACTCACCTTCCGTCGGCGGTAATGAGATTCTGATCGCACCCGGAAAAGCATCAATTTTCGTCTAATTGAATCCACCATTTGCTACCACTCCCCGGTGCCGGGAAAACAAAGCATCCACAGCCAGAAAGTGGCAGAATGCTTTCCCTGCTTGACGGTTTTTTGGCGTTCCAACGAACCGACACAAATCGCTTTGGTTCTGGGTATGCTGGGAGGCTGGAAAAATCCCCACAAACCACGACAACCAGGTGGTGGGGGTGGGACTAATTAATTCGTACCAAAAAAGGTACCGGCCAGGGACCAGGGCCAGTGCTAGTAGCCAGACAATTGGCATGAGCAGTGGCAGAACCGCAACAAAACGGCGGTGAATGTAGCGGAATGTTTAACAATTCATAAGTCCCAAGCTGAAACTTTGCTCATTAGAGGCCACCATGTCCTCTCGTCCTCTCGTCCTCCGTCTGCGCTGGAAGTAGATGGAAGTTCGAGCCGGACCAGCGAGCGATCTTCCTCTCTCTCGCTCTCTTTATCACTCTCCGAAGGCGGTGAAAAAGTCGTAAGTTAAGCTGAGCGCAAGAAGATATTCGGGATAAGGAATGCTTACGTTCACCTTGGGATTGTGGCATGTCGTGACGAGCGACCATCAAGTGAAAGCAGCGGAAGCAGCAGTCGAGATACGTAGTAAACCCTTGTAGCTATGTAGCTCTTCCATTAATCATGCACACCTTCGCTCGCGGGATTCGCGTTGTTGGGCAAACAAACATTTCTAACTTTCGGTAAATTCGCCTCTCTAATTTGCGGCCAAGGAGCCAAGGGGGGTTCGCGAAGTAGCTCTGCGCCATGGTGTGTCACCGTTGAGGTGCCTGTGATGCTGGAATATACTTGGAGTCCTTTGCGGAGTGTTAAACGGAGTGGATATTTTGCGGATGAGTAGTATAAGTAATTATGATTGTGAAATATTAGCCGGGGACTTGTGGATTACAAAATGAAGTTATGTATTAAAGAATTCTTATTTTTTGGAGTCCTTGCGCTTGAAGTTGTTTTGTAAATTAATATTCTAAACAAAGTATGCCTTGACTGTCTACTAGATCCAGGCGTCTTTACAAATTGTTTTTCAAGAAATTTCTTCAGTGAGATTAAAATAAGAATTTATAAATGTTAATTGATAAATAATTTAAAGTAGTAGTACCACTATTTAGAAGCCTAATTGTTGTCAGAAAATCCGAAAAGCCTTCCCTACGGTACCATAATCATCCCTGGAACCGGAAGCAAAACCATTATTGCTCCGTCAAAGGTGAGCTCAACGGATGAGCCCGTGTCATGTCTTCGTAAACTCCAACGGAGTGCAACGGCCTTACCGGGAACTGGCGTATCATGGCCACAAAACACGGAAGGAATCCCCCTTCCTCCCACTCCTTCAAGAAGGTAACAACATTTCCACTTTATGACGTGCCTTGTAGTCTGGATGGCCTTGTTTCAGGACGTGCCTCATCCTTCCAGGGCGGCCAGAAACAATTTGCGCTGGACCACTGGCTCCATTCCGCCGGGCATTCAATTGCCAGTCGCTTTTCGACACCCGGCATGTAGCCCCGGGCTGGGTTTGGCGGTAGATCCACTAAGCGAAGTCTTCGAGCGGTAGGCAATAAATGGCAGTAGCAGCGAGAGGGAAGTGTTTTGTGGTGATGATCCTAAGGCAACTTCACTTCACTGCCTTCTCCTCGTCCGCTCCTCCCGGTTGAGCGGTGAAGAGGATGATGATGGTGGCGATGGTGCTGATACTTGTAAAACATTATTATTATTGTGAGAACGCTCACAACTGGCCGTCGGTTGGCGGGGTGGGGGGATTGCTCACGGGGTTCCCTTCATACGACCGCAACCTCACGGCTTTTGGGATGTTTCCTAGATGACCGCTGTGTGCGCGCGCTCACCTTTAGCAACCCTCCCGACTCGAGTGGATGGCTTTCGTGCCAGGGAACAGTAGCTCGAGCGGTCTGGACCCTGGTGATTTTGATGTTGCCAACGCGACAGCTTTGTTCTCGTGCATTGTTGCTCTCGGGAATGTGCTCTCGGCTAACGACTCTCTGGTGTCGCTTAATTTTGACCAGGACATGGCGTTCCGGGCGGTACGAACCGTACCCAGGTGCTGGTTATGTTTGGTGTTACGGCTCGACTCATCCTAGGCTGATTGTTATCGCTCCCTTTTTTTGCCGAGTAGATTCACTATCGACCTGACTTGACGGATGAACAGTTGAAGCAATTATTCAGAAACATGGTTCAGAAAGCAGAATATAAATTACGGTTTTATTACAATGACTACTCCGTTAATATTCCTTGCGGTTTGGAGTTTGTGCTAATCCGAGGGAATTAAGGGCCGGACCATGGCATGGTACCATTTATGCTAGCAGTTGATGCAATCGGAAACTCGGTTGAATTTGGTTTGGTTGGTTGAATAAAAGTAATGATACACTAAAAAACTAAATAAAAAGAGGTAAAAATAATTGCATTCATTAAATAAAGGCGGCTTGGTTTTATTTGAAAGCAGATCATAGTAGACTTAAAAATCAAAGCTTACTAAGTAATACGTTTTTTTCATCAAGTTTCTTATTAGATTGTCGAATGTTTTTTCAATATTACATCTCCTATAAATTATGTTTTCTAGAATATTTTCGTCAACTTTTACAAAATGATTTCCTATTCTGCTTTTCAAATTAATCCAACAATTAAATCTAGAGTGTTGTGATTTATCGAAGCGATAAACCCACTATCCTTACAGTTTCTCTCGAAAAACAGTAAACCATTTTCCCGTGTCGATGATTGTTCCTCGCAAAATCTCACCTAATTACTGATCTACCGGTAATTATCTACCCTAAAATGGGTTTTTGTGCCGCGGCACTCCTACAGTCCTGCCTGTGATTGGATTTCGTAGAGTGGCCCCTTATCTATTCCGAATGATTCAGCAGTAAAGCGATCCAATCGCAATCAATCGTCCAACCACGGACCGCGGAGATCACGACCACCAATCTCTGTGAACCTGGCCCGTAAGAACTCGACAATCTGCTTCCTCGCTTGCTATTACATATCGATTATTTATTTTACATCAATATTTCAATTGGAAACGGTACGGCATTCGGTAGCGCAGTGTTCCCGTTGCCGTCGCCATCGTTGGATCATCTTTCAAAACCTCCCAACCCAAAAATTCCGATCCGATGCTCGTCGTCTGCGCCAGTGCCGCGCTCCACAATCAATCTCTTCATTCCGCGTGTCGTGCCATATCCGTTCTATCGTCAGGCACGGATCCACTGTGTCACTGTGGCTGCACTGTGGATTGAATTTTCTGCCAATGTCATTACTTCGTAGGCTTCCCTTTTTTTTTATTTTCCCCGAGGGTGGGGCCGGGATTGGTTTGGGAAAATCTCAGACCAACGATGACAGAAGGTGCAAGGGGGGCAGGAGCAGTTTTTGGAGTGGCAGCTGGCGTTCTATTGAAAGTGTTGTGTGGCCCTCAAAATGTGTCCTTTCCGGAGCCGATTGTCGATTGTGGTGCGGTGAAGCCATTGATGGGAGCTTGTGATGGTTTTTGGGGAGTGACAAAGAGAAAGAGAGAGATCCAACTCTTATCTATCCTCCTAGAGCTATTTCATTTTGGGGATATCGTATTTCTGGTGTTTATTAATTAACCAAAAGTGCTTTGCTAGAAGTAAAGTAAATCCATTTAAATGATTTAAACATAATTGTTCAAAAACTCTTCAAAATATTTCGTAAAGAGACAAATAACAGGATTTGTCTGCTAAAGCGTGCCATTCCAACCTAACAATACCAATAGGCATCACCAGCAGCAGTAACAGGAGCAACAAAAAGCACATCCTTACGATGAGCCGATCAAGGGGT
>NC_064877.1:80500646-80510646 GCF_943734665.1 Anopheles aquasalis
GAAGATGATTACTACACCAATCTGGAGTTTGGCGGTGATATCCATGGACGGGTTGATGTTTCGGCCAAGAATCGGACCGAGAATCGCGGCACGGTGGATACGTACGATCAGCGGCGTCCGGTGTTGCCATTGCCCGATCCGGAGTATGATGCATCCGCTGGCAGTGATCGGCGACTGACTCCGAGTGGACCACCAACTGATGGAACGAATCGAACTGAATCAGGCTTTAGAATGGAGCATGAGGAGGATGATGAGGTAAGATTGTTGGAATGTCACTCGATGAGCTGTAACGTCATTTTTGATCTTCAACTTCTCTTCTCTTCTCTCGCTCTCTTCCTTCCCATTCATAGGATCACTCCGTGGGTTTTCCAGCACAGTCCAGGGTGAGCATCGTTGGAGGTGTGAAGATAGTTCGTGGACCACGGGGACGACCAGGAGAACCGGGACCAAAGGGGGAACCAGGGCGTGACGGATTAGCCGGTCAATCGGGACCATCAGGGCCTCCCGGGCACGTCTTCATGATGCCGCTGGTGTCGGCCGGTAACGAGAAAGGGCCGGACTCGCAGGCGGAAGCACTTCGGCAGATGCTGTCCCAGCACATGACGGCCATGCGAGGTGCGGATGGACCGATGGGGTTGACGGGAGTTCCAGGAGCCGTTGGACCACCGGGACCCGAGGGTGTGAAGGGAGAACCGGGGGATGCTGGTGAACCGGTAAGAAACTGTACTGCTGCGAGCTTCGTTTTGCTGTCGATGAATGATCTATAATTTTTCTTGATGTTCTGGCCTACTGTTTAGCTTCAGCAAAACGTTTTCTTAGTTTTAAAATGTTATTCAAAGGATTTAGTACACTTTTCTCTTTTTGAGTAAGCGATTTGAGCGATGTTTCATGTCGTTTTAGAAGAGATTATCAATCAACAGACCATCATTTTGCTGCTTTAGAACATTCTTAACAGTTCAATATGCTATCAAATGCACGTTGTGGTATTTTTATTTTGGCTGATAATCAAACGTTTGAGCCCATACTTTCTTAATTCCAAAAATGCTTCAAGTAGAACAGACACAAGTTTTAACAGAAAATAAATTTGTGTTCGCTGCCCCAAACTAGTGTAAAAACTACAGGGTGCGCCATCAGGATGTTTCCTATTTTAAAGTTGAATAACTCTGTCATTTTTCAACCGATTTGGACAAGTAGGCCAGTTTCTGAAACGTCATTCTATGCAATTTTAGTAATGTATCACTTCACGACAAAAGAGCGGACAGAAATTGTCACACTTTACATTGAAAATAATCGGTCAATAGTGGAAACTGCAATCGATGATGGTTTCCTCCTTCGCCGCATATCACGGCGCTGGGCTTTTTTCTGTGAGTTTGCTTGAAAAATAAGGTTTATGCTAACAAAACGAAGACTATGAAATAACTTACAGCAAATATTGGAGCTGAAAATGCCAAAATAACTCCCTAAATGTTGTCAAACCAATGTAAAATGCCCGAAAAAGAGCCTCTTTTTTGTATGTCGAATGAAGGCGGTCATTTGATCGATATCATATTTTGAGTATGGTACAATAAATGGCATAGAATAACCTAAATGGAACTGGTTTATTTTTTAAAATCGGTTGAAAAATGACAGAGTTATTCAACTTTAAAATAGGAAACATCCTGAGTGCGCCATCGCCTGTAGTATATTACATTCTTATTAAATCAATATTGCTGTGTTTAATTTAAAAGCTTTTATACTTTAAATACAAATTTGTTTTTAACGCTGCTGTTTTATCATCGTTAGGGACCGATCGGACCTCGCGGTGTGGTTGGAGCAAAGGGGCCAATCGGTAGACGTGGACGCTCTGGCCGTGACGGTGAACGTGGTGCGACCGGTATGCAGGGGGTCAAGGGAGAGCAAGGACCTATCGGGCTACCAGGATATCCCGGAGAAAAAGGAGAACGCGGACGGCAAGGGCACGCAGGGGAGAAGGGGAGCCAAGGCCATGACGGTGCGCAAGGCGAGGATGGACCTCCAGGGCTGCCCGGATTAACCGGAGAGCTCGGCCCACGTGGATTCTCCGGGCCACGCGGCTTCCCAGGACCGACGGGAAATCCGGGACTGCCCGGTTCGGAAGGAGTACCCGGAGCGAAGGGAAATCCTGGGCCGCAAGGCCAACCAGGCTCGCCAGGCCAAACTGGTTCGCAGGTAAGTCAGAAGAAGTCGTTGGATGCTTCGAAACTCACTCTCAACTCCTTAGGGACCGGTCGGATCACCGGGACCGCAAGGAAATATGGGACCACCCGGCATTCCCGGGCCGCACGGAAAACCTGGACTCCCTGGGCTTCCCGGAGCAGACGGACCGCCTGGCCGTGATGGAAACCCTGGTGTTGTCGGACCAAAAGGAGACGTTGGAGCGCAAGGTGTGCAAGGGCCGATCGGATTCCCCGGAAATCGTGGACCGAAGGGTGATGATGGGGAGCGTGGCGCTACCGGTGATAAAGGGGAGAAAGGGGAGCAAGGGCATGATGGTGATAAGGGTGATATGGGGCCACCGGGAGAGCGTGGCCTCGTCGGAGCGACAGGAGCGACCGGACCGGAAGGACCCGAGGGACCGAAAGGATTCGAAGGGCAACGCGGAGAGATCGGCATGATGGGGCATACCGGAGATAAGGGTAAGCAGGGAGTGCAAGGATTCCCTGGGTATCCTGGACCACCGGGTGATAAAGGAGATAAGGGATCCTTCGGTATGGCCGGTTTACCGGGTGAAAAAGGCGAAAGAGTAAGTCGCACGTTTCATTCATCGAAAAAGAATACCTGTTCTGATTGATTTGCGCTCTTGTTCATCTACCAGGGAAACACCGGACTTCAAGGAGAACGTGGAGAAGTTGGACCGAGGGTAAGTAGAGCGTGAGAGCTTAAGGTGCATGACCGTGAACTTCCGAGACGAACTTTTCACCTTTCAAAGTAAATTTCGTACAAGGAATTTTAGGAAGACGTGTTTGCAAAAATGTTCTTTTTCCGGTGCCCATCATAGCGTGCGTACCATCTTAAATATGCAAATCAATATTTTTTTCATAGAGTTTTCCCCGTTGAGTTTATGATGCATTTCCAACTTTTTTATTTTTGGCAGCATTTTGAAGTTGAAAGAGATCAAACCGGGTTCGTCGCTTATCCGGGAAGTCTTTTGATTTGGACCAAAAGCGGCTCATTTTTGATGATTTCTTTTTAGAAAACTATCTACCTATATACGTTTTTGGCAAATGACATAATAAACCACAACTTTTCAAGTATATTTGATCTCGTTTTTGGCGACGACTCAATAAAAACGTCATTCATCAGCATAAAACGCATCAAAGTAGCGAACGATGCATTGAAGCTGCATGAGGCGCGACTTTTCAGAAATCAATATCTTTGTCAGTTTTTCTTCGATCGCTCCAAAAATTTCACACAATTTTCTTGAAAGGATCAGCATTCATGGAAAAATGATGAAAAAATAAATGTCACACAAAAAAACCCAAGTCTCCCCTTAACGAAAAGTTTCTGTTGTACTCATGAACCTTTCGACATGTTTCTTGGATTGTTTACACCACAACTCACCACAACTACAAAAACTCTGTCGACAGGGCTTCCGAGGACCACGCGGAAGACGAGGAACGGACGGTTCGACAGGACCGAAGGGAGACACTGGACAGCCCGGATCACCCGGTCCTCAGGGAGAAATCGGAATGACCGGTGAAATCGGTCCTCGTGGCTTTATTGGCCTACCGGGACCCCCCGGAAGTGCTGGCAAGGATGGACCTCCAGGAACATCGGGCGAACGTGGTCCACCGGTAAGTTGTGCCAAGATCTTTATCTCTTTCGCAGCTTTCTCTTTACTCGACGATATTCGTCATGTCTTGTTCGTCTATTCTGAGTTCGCAAATTTGTCCTCATTCGTGTCTGTGTCTTCCACAGGGAGAGAATGGAAATCCTGGACCGATCGGTGCCCCAGGAGTTGTGGGGCCACAAGGACCCACGGGTGAACCCGGCCCAGTTGGCGAGCCTGGCATACCGGGGCTTCCTGGCCAACCGGGAGAGCCCGGAGTACCAGGAGATAGCGGAAAAGAAGGTCAAGCTGGTCCACCCGGGCCCCCCGGAAAAAATGGACCTCAAGGGCAAGGAGGATTGCCCGGATTTCCGGGAGAGCGTGGCCTGATGGGTATGCCCGGATTGCCTGGGCTCAAAGGAGAACTCGGAATTCCTGGCCTGATGGGGCCGATCGGTGATAAAGGACAACCGGGGGAGCCTGGAAGGGAGGGACCACCGGGGCCAGAAGGAAGGCCTGGCCCACCAGGACCAGCGGGACCCTCGGGGTCAAAAGGTGAACGCGGTGAGCAGGGGCTGGTCGGTCCGGTTGGACGTGACGGATTACCCGGGCAACGCGGTCTGGCTGGTGCCCCTGGACCGGTCGGTCCACCGGGAGAAGATGGTGACAAGGGCGATATGGGACCCCCGGGCGAGAAAGGATTCAAAGGAGCTCAAGGTGAAGCGGTAAGTCAAACGAGGTCGTTGCGAAAGATGAAGCGTGAAGAACGTTCATCCACTTCTGCAAGAAATTCACGCTTTAGCTGAAACAAAAGTATGGAAAATCTAAGTGTAAAAATGATTTTATTGCAAGTAGAAAATGAATATTTTTCTATCTTGCTTTGGTTTTTACTTTGCCAAAAAGGCTCACTTGAGGCAAAGTTATGTTGGGAACAATCGAGTTATATAATTTGTTAGGTGACTCTTTGGTGCTAAACTCATTTATTTTTGGCGATAAAGTCATCAAACTGACCATTTGTGTCAAATTATTTTGTGCGGTGGCCTTATGTTAATTTTTGATCATAAATTGTATGTTCTATGTAATTTCATTCTATGCACATGTTGGAATAGAAGATTGATAATACATCAGCAATGACAGTAGTGTGAAAAATTGATTGAAGTAACATTTTTCCAACATTTTAACATGCATCACATAATGAAGTTTGAGATCAATCGGTTATTTAGCAATTGAAATCGCTTTTAAAAATCCCGGAAAATACCGGTTACCTGGCGCCTCCATCATCGGATTTTGGGCAACGGAGTTACATCATTTCGTTTTCCCGGCGACTAGTTTTGGAATTGCCTTTACCTCTCTGCCCATGAACATCGCCATGGTTTGGGCTTTAGTGGGAAAAAGGAAATTTAATAAAGCCATGCCCTTCTAAACTACGTGGTGAAACGGACCGCGGATTGACTGTTACTTTCTTCAGTGGGCAGCATGACGCGGGCGCAAGACGAAGCATAAATTTTGGTATAAACTCAGGGCGTAATGCCAAAAAGATTATGCTTATGTCAAAAAGATTATAGGCCCGCGAAGCGTAAAACCGAGTGTAAAAGCAAGCGTAAACTCTGCACCAACATGAAGCGTAGCGTTATGAAGAGTTGAATGTTCTACAATCGCTAATATACAGCAACAACATCTTAAAAAATATAAAAAGGTGCTCAGAAATCAACTTATCTCGTCGATTTATGTTTTGTGGCAACATGTAATTGCAGTTGACGTTTCGGTATAAACTTTTATGCGATTATGCCTGCCACACGAAGCGTAAACTTTTTGGCATTACATTCTGAGTTAACGCTAGAGTTTACGATTCGTCTGGCGCCCGCTTGAGATGCTAAGATGAGTTTGTGATTCCTTAGCCAGAGATTAAAGAACTCAAAAACATTCGATGATTCTTATGCATGATCATATCGTTACGTCCTCCCTTTTTAATCACTTTAGGGACCAGTTGGATCACCTGGATCTCAAGGAAGCCGCGGCGAACCGGGTGCAGCAGGAGCACAAGGCGAAAAAGGACCACCGGGTGAGATGGGGAGAACCGGCCCGAAAGGGGAGGACGGTCCAACGGGATTACCTGGCTCCCCTGGGCCAGCGGGCCCTCAAGGAATGCCCGGAGTGGCCGGCATGAAAGGGGATCGTGGAGATGACGGACCGCTTGGAGCGATAGGGCAACCTGGTCCCCCGGGAGAAGCTGGAAGGAGAGGACCGAGGGGAGCGGAAGGAAGTCCAGGAGCACCGGGATCTCAAGGACCACAAGGTATAGCCGGTGAGGCGGGCCCACAAGGACCTCCGGGGCCAATCGGACCGGAAGGAAAGGAAGGCGAAAAAGGGGCCATCGGACCGAAAGGCGAAGAAGGTAAATCCGGAGTGCCAGGACCGCCGGGGAAACGAGGCTTGCCAGGACCGGAAGGAGCGAAAGGTGTGGCTGGACCACCCGGATTCCCAGGCAGTCCAGGGGAACCTGGGCTTGTTGGAGCGAAGGGCGAGATCGGAAAGGATGGTGACGATGGGAAGCAGGGAGAACCGGGAACTCCTGGAGAAATCGGTCCCCCTGGCCCCCCGGGGGAAGTGGGAGCACCAGGGAAGGTTGGACCGGAAGGACCAGCCGGAGCTCAAGGCACAACCGGAGTGGCCGGCGAAAAAGGCGACCGAGGATTACCGGGTCCACCTGGAAATATCGGCATCACAGGACCACAGGGAATGCCCGGCACGCAAGGACCACAGGGATTGCGAGGATCTCCTGGACCATCGGTAGGTTTTCACTCGTCTGTTGGAGCGTCACCCAGACCTCAGGTTAATCGACGAATCGATCGAATTCTAGGGAGAAATCGGCCCCGTGGGTAAACCTGGCGAAACGGGAGCTCCTGGCAAGGTCGGTGAAGTCGGTGCCAAGGGTCCTAAAGGGGATCGTGGCCGTCGCGGAGTGAAAGGACATCGAGGCGAACTTGGACTCGTCGGACTTAAAGGAGACGCTGGGGAGAAGGGAGACAAAGGGACGCGTGGTACGCCCGGACCGGAAGGAGCGAAAGGAGACCCAGGACCACTGGGACCGATCGGACCGAAAGGAAATGATGGCCCACAAGGACTTCAAGGCAACGATGGACCAACGGGGCCAAAAGGAACGGAAGGTATGGCCGGATTGCGGGGCGATCCTGGGCCCCCGGGTCCCCCGGGCCCACCAGGGCCACCGGCCGATGGACCGCTCATCCCACCGGAGTTACTGTTCCGCATGAACGAGTTCACGCTTACGAAGGGCGAGGATCGCATGAAGCGTGACGCTGGAGACGGTCCCGATGGTGAGCTCGACAACGAGCTGGATGACTTCGACGAGGAGCTGCTGAAGGTGGAACCAAGGAAGAAGAAAAAGAAAAAGTCCAAAGCCAAATCATCCGATCTGGGACCGAAGTTCATGGACATGTACAGCTCGATCTACTCGATGCGCCAGGAGCTGGACCGGATCCGGAAACCGGTCGGTACGAGAGAGAATCCGGCACGAACGTGTCGCGATCTGCACTACGGACATCCCCAGTTCAAGGATGGTAAGTTCCAGGGAGGAGCTATTGAAGGCAGGTCATCTACTAATCCTACTGATTTCGTCCCATTGACAGGTTGGTACTGGATTGATCCGAACCTTGGCATGGGCGACGATGCGGTGTACGTGTACTGCAACATGACATCGGCCGGTGAGACGTGCGTTTTTCCCGACATCCACAGCTCGCAGATGCCAACGATCCCTTGGCGCAAGGAGAACGACAAAACGGACTGGTACTCGAACTTACGCGGTGGTTTCAGGGTAAGTTTGTGGTTCGGTTCAACGGAGTGGATTCACCGGATCTTCACTTTTATGCCTCTTTGTCCGCTCTAGATATCGTACGAAACCGTCGGCACCGTACAGATGACGTTCCTGCGGTTGCTCTCTCAGGAAGCGCACCAGAACTTTACCTACGCCTGCATGAACAGTGTGGCGTGGTACAGCACCAAAGAAGCAAACCACGACAACGCACTGAGGTTCTTGGGCGAAAATGAGATCGACATTGGGTACGATCAGTCGAAGATCAAACCGACGGTGCTAGTTGATGGGTGCAAGACGGGCCGCAGCAAGAGCGAAACAGTGTTCGAGGTACGGACGGTCAAGCTGCAGTATCTGCCCATCATCGATTTCTATCCGGTCGACTACGGGCAACCGAATCAAGCGTTCGGTTTCCAGGTTGGTCCAGTGTGTTTCAAATAGTTTGGACCGGGAGAAGTGGGATTCTTTTCCCAGGATTTAGTCGAAGAAGTTAGTATTTTACCAAGAAAACACACGAACAAGAACACACATACGAATGAGCGATAGGAAACTAAGGTTAACGTAAGGGTAAGTTAAGGCACGAAGCAGGAAGCAGGAAGCTACACTTTAGACTTAGCGATAACGAAGGCGCAAAGAGAGTGACTCACATGCACTCACAGCCACCGGACTGAGCACATCGTTAGTCAGGAGAGGAATCGAACGCACACCTTTTATTTGTTGTAAACTTTTCTTAGTTTTGTACATAACGTGGTTCATGGGGAAGGATCGTTGCGGCTACTGAAAAAAGTAGATAGTACATACTAGCGATACGTACACATACATGCACACAGACACACACTCAAAAGGCGCAAACTCACCATGCGCTCACCATTAGGATGCGTGTTCAAGGGAATGATCAAGACGGGAGGGAGAGATAATGCGTATCATTGTAAATCGTTTGTTGTTGAGATTAAAGTTAGAAATGAATTCAAAACACGAAATATTAGTAGTAGAATTACTGTTGGATTTTCGCTACTTGGAACGGTAAGTAGCATCTTTAAAGTCGCTATTTCATTCTTCGGGATGTTGTAAACTTCCGTACTAAAAGCGTCGTCCAGGACCACCATAAAACTGTGGTTGTTCTAAATCCTAGCGCCCGGAAAGTGTGTCCTTGCTATCCTTTTTCGGTAAATAAAACCCTCGTTTTTTGTTGCGAATGCCAGTGTTGTATTCCGGTTCGCACTGCGCCTGTGCGTTGCTTTTTCGCTTTGTCTAAACAGGTCGTTCGAATCAGCGTTGCCCGTTTCCGTTGCGAGTCGTTCAAAATAGGTGCTGGTGAAAAACAAATTTCATCAGTCTAGTTTGCTTCGCTTCGTAAAAATGGTTTCGTTGCTTAAGATCTACAACGGCCTTCGTGCTTACAGCGGACGCCGTGGTTATCGACTGGCATCATCGGTGAGTTATTTTTTCTAGGAAAGTGTAACGTAATCTGCTACACTGTGTCATCATTTCATTGTAGCGTACCAAGTTATCGAACGCGGAGCAATTCCGTGCTACCCTATTGAATGTTCCACCAACGGAAGTGACACGACTCGAGAATGGTTTGCGTGTGGCAAGTGAAAACTGTGGCACCGAAACCGCAACCGTAGGATTATGGATTGATACGGGATCACGTTGGGAAAGTGAGGCAAACAACGGGGTAGCCCATTTCCTCGAACACATGGCATTCAAGGGAACGGCTAAACGGTCGAAAACCGGCCTTGAACTGCAGGTCGAGAACAAGGGCGCACACCTGAACGCATACACGTCCCGGGAGCAGACCACTTTCTATGTCAAGTGTCTCTCGAAAGATGTACCGCAAATGGTTGAGATACTGGCCGATATTATCCAGAACCCGGCGCTAACCTAGGCCGACATTGAGCACGAGCGAGCGGTGATATTGCGCGAAATGCAGGAAGTGGAAAGCAACCTGAAAGAGGTCACATTGGACCATCTGCATGCCACCGCCTACCAGGGTACACCGCTTAGTTATAGCATACTGGGACCAACGAGGAACATCGAATCGATTAGTAAGGACGATCTGCGGCAGTTTCTTGATGCGCATTATAGGCCACCACGCATCGTGCTTGCCGCTGCCGGAGGTGTACAGCATGATGAGTTGGTGCAGGTGGCCGAACAACACTTTCGCGGTCTCGCGGGCTCTGCGGTCGCTGGTGACTTTACGCCGCTAAGCCCTTGCCGTTTCACCGGATCCGAGGTGCGTGTACGAGATGATTCGCTGCCGTTTGCACATGTCGCTATTGCGGTGGAAGGATGCGGCTGGACGGATCCGGATAGTATACCGATGTTGGTTGCGAACACACTGATCGGAATGTGGGATCGTTCACAGGCTGGTGGAGCTAACA
>NC_064877.1:80525646-80565646 GCF_943734665.1 Anopheles aquasalis
AGTTGTGAAAAATCGAATAAATTGGTGGTAGCCCGTCCCCCGTCGAGCAGGTGTACCCTGAGGTGTGACCCTTATGGCGTGCTTGCTGTGGAGGAAAAAGAAAGGAAAAACCTACTACCATTCCGCCCGCCAGCCATTCCGCCTTCCTCTGGCATCACAATGAGGGCCAAAAAGGGCAGTGGAGCGTAGCGAGAGATTAGCAGTAGCAGCAGCGGTTTGCTTTGCTGGCGTCCGGTCCGCTCTCCTGTCCCAAAAACCGGGTGATACCAACTGGCGAGGGTGATACGGTCAGTGACTTTTGTATTTTGTGTGAGGAAGAGACAGAGAGAGAGAGAGAGAGTGAAAGACCAGCCAGAGAGCATAATTCATAGCACCCTGGCATGGCGGCACGTGCTGGCGCTGCGAGAGAGTGAATTGTGTTGTTTGACATTTCAAGAAAAAGGTGTTTGACATTTGTTCGACAGGCGAAACGGGGACGCGGGTGGCTACTAGGATCGTGCGTGAAGGGCGCGAGCGAGCAGCAGCAGAGAACGAAATTTCGATTCGATCCCAATCACGCTTGAGCCACCACCAGGTGGGTAATGGCGTCGTGGTGGTCGTGTGGTCGGTCAAATGGTAATAAATCATGTTGCGGTCGCGGGACACGTGGGCCCAGGCATTGAAGGGGAGGGGGGGGGGGTGCCGCCAAACTGTTCGTTCAAAACGCTTGTGGCACGCTTCAGCGTTCTCTGCGTCAGAACGGTACTCCCTTCCTTGGATGTCATTTGCATTACTATGCATTATTGATTTCGAGACACCCGACAGGAGCACGTGATGCAAGTGAAAACATTTATGGGACATAATTAATTCCAATTTTAATTTGATTACACAGTTTTTCACATCAATCATTACGATTGAACAGATGTTTCCCCAAAGGGGGGGGCCCACCGGAATCACGAACTAAACCAAACAACAGCTGGCTGGATTTTTGAGTTGAGAAATTAAATGCATTACTTGCGGAACCCTCCTCAAGGTTTAATTACGGTCATTCCCGGGGCAGGGAAGGTCATAGTAGCGGACATTACAGGCCCATTAGCATCGCTTACTGCTGCTGCTCCTGCTGGCTCCTGCAAGGGATCTCGTCTCGTTCTCATCAAGCAGCTAATTAATGAGAAAAGTTAGTCAGCCAGCGGTGAGTGATGCCGCAGAAGAAGCAGAAGAAGATAAAAAAAATACGAGAAAAAAGGTAAGAAATCCGTCACTGGCCGATGTCACACCGCGTCTTGGGGTATCATCCATCAACAATTTTCTCCAGAAGTAGTAAGAACAGAGAGGGCAGTGAGCGATCAAGAGAGTATAGAGCATCGATTCCCGAATAGGATATTCATGTTTGGGAGGAATCAAACCCAAAAACTCTTCATTCAATCATCATTAGGATCATGTTTCAGGAAGGTACGGTAAAAATAACCATCTCTCGCACGAACGGGTACGGGATGACGATGACGTAACGCTATCGGTATGCGCTCTGCCCATTCAGATCACCGAAATCGAATCCGACCTCACTGGCACACACAAATACCCACGAATGTGTCATCGCAGGTCAACAAATCGAGTCTAACGAGATCCACGACTCATTGTAAATCGAAAGACCGGCGCGTGTTGCATCGCGAGCGAGAGATACCTTTCCATTTAGCACCAAAGCAGCACAACAATCGATTCTACATCCTACACACCGCAACGTGTCGTGTCGTGCCGTTTTTTTTTGTTTACTATCAATTGCTACGACTGCCGGTGTAATGCTATAAAAATAGGGAACACACCATCGTAGGGCGGTGATGAGATGAGCCATTCCTGGTCCCGTCGATCGCACAGTCGAAGGGGATGATGATGATGCGACTAAAAACCAATTATACAACGTGACTTTCTCACCATCGCTACGGATCTAACAACGCAACGAGTGCAATGCACTTGTGGACCTCGCCACGCCTCGCGGGTAGCA
Organism: Anopheles aquasalis; assembly: GCF_943734665.1. NCBI lineage: Eukaryota > Metazoa > Arthropoda > Insecta > Diptera > Culicidae > Anopheles > Anopheles aquasalis. The sequence goes on from NC_064877.1 coordinate 80,527,625, forward strand.
GCTTTAGTGGCATGTCAATCGCGGACATCCGATCATCTGATCATCATCAACAACAGCAGAAGCAGTGGCGGCAGCAACTTGTGTTTGTGTACGTGGTCGTGCCATTCAGGCCTGCCATTCGTTTCTCACATTTGCATATCTACTTCACAGTAAAGGGAAGCATCGCCGAAGGTGCATCGAGACCCTGAGATCAACCTCCGCTGCTTCCAGTTTGCGAATCAACATTGAACTTGAAGTCGTGAAGAGGCCGAGAGCGTGCGACGCTGCCCCACTGGTACCCATTCTGGTCGATGATGCAATACGGTGACGTTGTCGTCGCTGGACGGCCACATCATTTAGTCCAAAACTGGAGAGCACCAGTTTCGTGCAATACCAAGAGGCACCACATTGGACCAAAGAAGAGACGGACCACGCGACGCGCTTCATGGTCGCGCTCGTTAGTAATGCAAAACGGCGAAGGTTACGGCGCACTGTCCCCTCCTCAATTCCCTCCCCGCTTCTTCTTCCTGCTCAACCGGAACCGGTAGCCTTGGTAGTGCCGAAACCCCGAGCGTTCAAATGGCGGAATGCTACAAGCGGCAGCAGCAGCAGCAGCACGCTTTTGAGCCACGCTAGTGTCTGTTTCGGTTGAACGGTCGAAATATGTTGGAACATTTGTTTCATGGCCGGCACGGAGGGGGTGGCATATCACGTGGCGAGGGTGGGAGTAATTGGCACTTTCGAAACCCCGGTCACGTGGTCTTTACAGAGCTGGAGGTTATCAGAAGAGGTTGACTTCAGTGGAACTCCTTGGAACTGCCGCAAGGGGAAGGAAATACTGTCCGAAGATTTATGAACTCCTTGATCTTCACGAATCCCGGGACGACGCTATTGTTGCATTTTTGGCACAACAAAGTTGTCTTAATTAGCGCGTCAGGCCGGTAAGGTGAAGACTTTGATCTTCTGTTTCTCTCCCTCTGTCCGGAATCACTGAAGCTGCCGGAAGCCGGTTAGAGGGAAGGCCAAAAGGTGGCTGCCATCACGTTGCCCATCGGTCGAGGTCATCCTCCTTGACACCTCTAATCCAGTCACGGAATGCAAAATGCACCGAGCATTCATCAGCACAACTCGTGCGTGGTGCTGATGGTGCCGCTGATGCGGATCCACCGTAAGGTGAGGCATCTCACGATGCTTGCACAATCCCATTCGCACCCAACAGCAGCAGCTTATGGTTTTATGAAGTGTTTGTGTGCGAGCGCCAACAACAACCGTTGCAAGTTTGTGGCAAAATGAAATTGATTCTTCACCAATCCAGCAGCACCGCTTGAAGGTTGAAGTTGACATTGATCCGCAATTTCGCCTTTTTATCCACCATTTACAGGGGATGCGGGGTGACGATGATATGACACCACGCATGTGACGCGATCGCGCTCGTAATCTATTCGAACTCGACCGATTCCGATGGTGGTGGTGTGCAGAAAGCGTTTCGTGCGAGTCGATAAAGGACGCCGGATAGATGGATGAATGGATGGAGTTGATCAAATGGAAAAGGATTCAGACGCATACAGACACACCGTGAGCTTGTCATTCCGTGAGGTTTTATGACCGAAAAAACTGCTCGCACTGGAACGAGGGGTGAAAAGCGAAATCGTAGCCAATAGGCTGGTAGCCATTGCCATTCGCTAACTTTACGATCATCCACCAAGCACCAATTCGATCGTTACGTCAGGTATGGAGTGAGAAAGATAAATGGAATCGCTTGATTTGGGATCAGTGGAGTTTAAATGCTTCACCGATTTTTGAAGGTGCAAGTGAAAATTCCAGAAGCCAAATCGCGATCAAATTGATCGTTTAGTAGTATAGGAGTTGTGTAAAGGAATTCTACCTATAAGGTAACTCCATTAACTCTATAACATTCATGTCAAGCCAGATCTAAGTGTAAGCTGATGATACAGATATTATTATAAACAGATAAAGCAAGCGGCGAATGACCTTAAACTCTAGTTGAACGAAGCAAAGACCAAACTTAGGATCTTACAGCAACGACTCAAGGAGCGATCAAGAAAAAAAAGGTCGGAGATGACGTACTAATAGGTGACAAAAAGTTGGAAGTTGTCGAAAAGTGTGCCTGCTTAATTTAATTAAGATGGAATGAAGAGTTACAGCATTAACACCGAAAGTAAGTAAGTAGCAATGCTCACTATGATGCACTTCTATATGTTTCAGTGATTACTATGATTCGGTCACCACATTCAACGATTTTTTGGAGCGATAGCTTAGATTCTACCACAAACTACTCCCTCAAATTTATGCTATCATATAAGTTGACGTTATTACACAACCTATGCTGCTATTTTAAAAGAACCAAGTGATCCCGGATCTTAAATTTCTCTTGACACCGATGGGACACTATTTTGAGACTCTGAAACCCACCGCTCGCCTCACTTTACAGATGAGTTGGAACGGGGACGGAGTCTGTGGATACGCTCAGAATACCATCTCGCGCCCATTACCAACCAGAAGATCATTTGCATTATCTGGCTGTCATCGGAGAACGTGGCGAGGAGGTGCTCTCGGTCGCCCATTTACCATTTTTGGTGTTGCTTCACCGAGATATATTGTGGTTTTCATCTGCAATAACACTGGCTGGAAAAACCTCATCCACCATCATAAACTGCAGAGAACCTGCGCTCGACTCGCGCTGAAACCGAAAGCGCCAGAACGCTTCGAACGTTTCGAATTCCCCTCCCTGGCGACGCAAACTCTCAAGAAGTCGACGATTGGACTCTCGGACGACTCGGCCGAGAAGAACTGGAAACACACGCCAGCGCGAGCACATCAGTCCCTGCGACGCAATAAAACTGGCGAATGATTTATGGTAACTGCTGGACCATTTTTCCCGCGTCCAGCGCACTCCGAAGCGCGAAACATAAAACATCGTACGAAAAAGGCGTAAAAAAGACCAGCGATCCAGCTCGGTGTGCACGCGTGAAGAAGTGTGAACCGACACCACCGGGGGCCAGTGTCAGCATCTGGTTGCGATATTCTAACAGCGAGCTTCGCCGGTGAAGAATTAGGAGATGCCAAATGAAGCAGTCTACTGCTCTAGTGGCTTAGTTTTGCGACGTTTCGTTCGCTTCCATCGTACTGACGGTAGTGCGACCAATGACGCAACAGGTCACGCGAGATTTGTGACGCTAATTCAAGTCTTGCTCGCTGGACTTGCTGCGGACCTTCAAAGCCTACCGAACCGGACCATTCCGGGAAGCTAATTTCAGCGCGCTTCATTTCAGTTTTTTTTCTCAAGCTGAAGATATTGAAGAAGAAGCTGTTGATGACGCCAAATCAGACACTTACTTAGAGCGCATTCGAGGTCGTTGTCGTGGTGACGCAACTTCATTACAAGCGAAAGGGTAATTGATGTCCAGTCCATGGTGTCCAGGCGGGGTGCTATTGGTGCTAGAGTGCACAACACGTAAGACGCCATGCAGCTACCTTTCACAGCATCCATCCAACATCGAGTGCGGTCAAATGATGCGCCACTAATGCGCGATGTTTAACGGGATGGCAGCGCATCTCGGACCCCATTGTGTGTTTCACGTTAGTCGGCGTGACTAGCAGAAGGTTTTCGTTGTTGTTGTTGATGACCGGGACAACACCGGGCAACCACCAATCCCGGTTCCAAACAACGAGCTTCACAGCACAAACGGACGGAGCAGATGGACGCGCACATGCGGTATTTCACTTTCGGCGAAGGAATGCAGCGATCCAGACGATCGCAGAAGATCGCTTTACGGGCTTGGCGTCGAGAGTAGCGAGTGGTTGGCGCACACCGAAACACACCGCCGCGCACACAAAAATGTGATGCATAAATATTGAAATAACCCATTTTTGCCGCTTGCTGGAATCCAGCAGCAGATGAGAAGATACTCGTACGCTCGGGCGAGAGAAGTGGAGATTCGGTCGGTGTGCCTCCACCCTTTTTTCCGAACTCTCAGACCCTGAGACCATCGGTCAATAACATAAACGCTGGGCACAAGAATAGAGATGTCCGATGCCCGGGATGCATGAGGCGAGATGGATATGTTTCATACCGACCTGACTGACCCACATTCTGGGACTAGGCTCGCACGAAGATGGTATTAAGTGGATCCGGGGTGGTGGTTTGTACTGGAGTACCGAAATGGCGTAACGGTGCATAAAAGGCAGCAACTTCAGCCCCACAGCATTGTGCAACCGGAGAGTTTCCCCTTTTTGTGAGAGAGAGAGCAAAATGGAAAGAAGCAAATGAGAAGACGCATCTATCTAGCGACCTTCTTCCATCGTTCGTTTGATGACCCCAGACCTCAGAAAAGAAAAAAAAAACCCGAGATCCACAAAAGGTCAAAATTTAATCATTATGATCCTCTTCAAATTGGATTTCGCTTCCACTTGGGCGAGCTCTAGTGCCGTATGATTTTTTTATTCTCTTTCTAAAGATAATTACAGAACTCCTAACAACCTTCGTCCCTTTCGGAGTCGGGATCCATTACCACCCTCGGTAAAGCCAAGAAGCATCAAAGGCGAACCATCTCTCCATCTCTGAGATAGAGAGCGAGAGGTTCTTAAAAGGTTGTTCTGATCCACTCCACTTCCCACGTTCGGCAAGCTTTTCGCTTTTCCATCCAACAAGTTTTTCCATCCATTCCACTCCATTTTCCATCGCGCATCGCGCAGCTCCCATCCGCTTGTGGTTGTGTCACGTGCGCGTGCACTTTCCCATCATCATCCGCATCATCCACATCATTATCAGTAGTCAGCGGCAGCGGCGGCTGTTTCATATCTCCACTCCGTTGCCATTCTCTCCCTTCTAATAACCCTGTAACCGGACCTACAATTAGTGCGAAATCGAAAGCCACTGCGCCGCGGGACGCAATGCGTTGATGCGCGATGCAGGTGACGATGCAAAAGCGAGCGATGTGGAAACATGCCCACAGGCCCGGTGGTTCTGTTTTATCAGTGTTCCAGGCACGATATATGCAGGTGCGCGCGCTGGTACCATTTATCAAAGCAAACCACGTCAGCGTTGTATGTTTGATCAGCTCTCGCAACCTGAAATGGCGCGTGCTTTACCCATTGAAGGAAACAGGGACCTGTCGTTGCTCTCTGGACACTTTCTCTGCTCACAACTCGGGGTGATTGAGGGCAGAAGCACTCCAAGTTGTGCGCCTGGCGACCGACTTTTGGATAAATGGCATCTCAACGTCGAATCCCTCCTTGTTCGAAGGGCCCGCTAGCGAGAGCACATATCGTGGTGCTTGGTGTTGAAACCTACCGAGACCTCCACCTAATCCGGTAAATCCGGGAGGCGAGAACGTGCGGGCGTGCGCTTCACGGAAATTATAAAATCTACATTCAATTTTGCGCAGCCAGAGAACGGGTGAACCCATGCACACAGAGGGTGGAGATGGGAAACACGTGGCCTAACGATGATGACGATGCGAAGATGATGCGATCGACGGAGCGCATGCACCGCAACGAACACCGTGGCCAGCGCTAGGTCTCTCTCATCCGAAGGTGGAGATCAAAGTCAGAGATGAGAGCGACGATTTAATAAATGCATTTCTGTATTGATTTTGCCATTATTATTGCGCAACAACGGCAGCAGACTTCAGCAGCGATAGGCTTATGATGCTGATGTTGATTTATGACCCTCCAGTGGCCTAATTGGTCCAAAAATGGGCAATAAAATACAGAGACACAAAGCCCGCGTCACGTCGTAGTTGCCAACGGAACCCATGCCACTTCCACAGAGCAGACTGCATCGATTTGAGGGTGGAGCGAGTGATTCGCTTCGCTAATTACATTTGTCTCTGGGATCACCAGTCCATTCGCTGTTTGGTGGTGGAGTGGCAGAGGACATGACACGGGAAAACGGAGAGGATGGTATCGTGCTAGAGCAACACACCAGCACCACCACCACCACCACGAGCAGCACACACGGCTGGTCTTCGTAGAGCACTAATAGATAGCATGAGATACAGTACGGAGTTGGAGAAGATGCCAAACCGAGCTAGAGGCTGTGATTTTCCCTTCGAGGCAACTGAACCGAGAGACACACCGACGACCGATGTGCGCAAATGGAGCGAAAACGCCGCCAAGCGCATCGAAACGTCTTCTCCTCCATCTTGGAGCTCTCCATCGACGTTCACACATTAATTAACTTTCTTACTCAAAGCTCCACGCAACAATCAGAGAGGATAGATGGAGGTGAAAGGAAGGGAGAAGAGCACGCACACGTGAGTAGCGAAATGTAAATCAGAACAAACTCGTCGGAAGGCGATTGTCTAAGATGAAAAAGGGAAAGATTGTTAGTCGTGTTCGTGTGTCCAATGGAGGAAAATCGGTTGTGGGATTTGTTCGGGAAAATGAAGATGAATAGCCCCTTCGAAGGGCGAACGAACAAATTAGGTAGTCCAGTGGCTTGTGGTTTCATCTATTGACAGGGATCAGCTGTCAGTAAGTGATGCGTTTAAGCTGTCATTCAAAACGAGCATCGATTCAGGATATTCGGCAAAGCATCCAAGTGAGCTGTGATCGTTTCATTTAGAATCTGGAAGCAGGTGCTACGCCTTGATCCGCTCGCTCCTGTTTGATTCGTTTAGTTTTGAGAAGGTTTTCTATTTTATTACATTGTTAAATTGTGAAAAATTATTATACTGTGTTCAGACAACAAGGACAAGAAACTGAACAAGAAAAAAAAATTAAAAAAGCCTGCCAATAGTTTGTAGGCGCTGAACGATATAAAATTTAGTGGAATAATATAGAAAATGAAGAGACTTTGGATGAAATTAAAAATCCACCAATACAACTATTGAAAATCAGATAAACCATTACATACTCAATGCAGAAGAGAAGTTATAAAAATGATCAATCAAGTGAGAGAAAGAGTCACACAAAAAGAAATCAACAAACAGCTAGAGACTGTATCAATATCACGCTTGAAATACACTTTTCTCCATAAAGGACTTTAACACCCCCATAATTTGATACCTCAACGGATTGTTCCCTACGCAGCTATCCCCGAAGAGGTAGCCGCTGATTTTATGTGCCCAAAAATTCTAAATTAAACGATCTTTACTGCCTCACAAAACCAGTTTACGGTCACTGCTGCCAGCGAGGAAGGCAATAATCCAAAGAAAGCCAAAAAGCCAAAGCCAAATGAGCCCCCAAAAAACCGCACCAACAAACCAAAAGAGCATAAAGATCCCCCGTGGAAAAAAGAAAGAAAGAAAATCATTTCCATAAGAAGCACACCGCAAAAAGGTTACGACTCCATCGGGTGCCTCCCCGTGTTTTTTTTGGGGGGACGTTTCCATTCACCGATTCCATTCCGTGGCCCATTCATGCGCAATCCGAACAGATCCTCTGTCCCCCCGCTTCCCCTACCCAACGCGACCTTTACACGACCGTGCGCAATGTTTTATTGTTTTGCCAGTTTCCAAGTAAGAGCGGCGAAATCATAATAATTAAACGATTACATGACAGAAGAACCAGGCAGCAATCCAATATCCACGAAGCAGAATGACGGTGGAACGTGGCGCCAGAGAACACAATTTAATTCAATGTTACCTTACATAATCGTTACGCCATCGCCATCATCATCATCATGATCAGCGGGAGACAGTGCCCCCCACCCCCCCTTGACTCCAAAAATATAAAACCATTTTCCAGCCAGCGTGCAGCGTTTTTCTTTCTCCCTTTTTTTATTTCTGCGGATTTTCTCGCAAAACAGGCGGACTGGTCCATGTCAACGTGTGTTTAAACGTCGCCAAGGTTCCGGCGACGCGATATCGGGTGCACGTGCACCTTCCCTGTCACTTGGTACGTGCACCCCCCGTGCCCCTCGGCCAACCCTTGGGCACACTCGGCACACGTCAGCTAAATCCAATGACGTATTTAGCGCTACCTGGCATCGAGCAAAAAAAGAGAGAGAGACAGAGAGAGAGAGAGAGCGCTCGAAGAGACAGTTCTGTTCCGCGCCTTTGTCCATCCAGTCGATGGGTTCCCTCCACTTTTCCCTTCCCCAGATCATGAAAAAACGGGGCCACTTCGTGTGCCCGACCTCGAAAAGAACCGGCGGGGCCAGCCAGATGGAGCCAAAAATACCGCCGCATTTCGGGAAAAATCGAAATCGACGCGCGCGATAGCGAATTTGACAGGCGGAAAAGTGGAACGGGGCGTCGCGTCGCTTGCTGTGACATCGACGTGCCCATTCCACGTTGGATTCGCATTTCTTCAAGGCTTTTCCATCACAAACCGACAGCAAAAAAATAAAAAAATAGTAGGCTGTATACAAACGAATGGCCTACTACTACTGTGTACTTCACACCTCTCTTGGGGGGCAAAGCAAACATTCTGCTTCAACGTGTGTCGTGCAAATGGAAATGCAAAGGACAAAGCAAAAACATGGATTATCGCGATCGCCGTGCCCTGTCTCCTCCCTTTGGGATGGGGGAAAATGTCACGTGCCGCCATGTTCTTCATTAATTTTGCCCGTCCGCGGCCACACGCTTTCGGTGGACTGGAAGGAAGTGAGGAACATCGTCGCGTCGCGTCGCATCGCGGATAATAGTGTCACAACAACACGCCCACCTCCACCTCCTGGATGAGAGATAGTGCGATAGTATGTAGTACCTTCTGTTACTACCTTTTCGCTACGGCGCACCGACACCTCAAACAACTCGCACCTCGCACTCCAACTAATGGTTGAGTAGCGTCATTGTAGCGCATATCGTGCATACGTGTGAGCGTGCAGCGGACAGCAATATGCTTTTTTCTCTCTCCCGATAACAGGTGCCGTGAAACCCCTTTATCAGCTCCCTGGATAGCGTTGCAACATGGCGAAGTAGCGTCAAGAACACAGAGTACAAGTGTTACTACTTTTCTGGGAAAAAGATGATCAAAAAAATGGATAAAATTGAACACTGTTCTCTGTTTAAGAGGCACTAAAAGAGTAGAACTTGGAAAGAAAAGTCGTTGAAATTCCAAATACGCAAATGACACTGACAGCTGCCAGAGGGATTCTTGGGAGGAACTAGAATGCAAATATTCTGACGACCGCTAGAGAAGCTTCAAATTGCCCCCGATTTTAACTATAGAATCTGTACTTATTAAACGTCTAACGATACCAATTAATGCCCCCTTCTCTCGTCCTTCAAAAACTTCCGTTAATTGCTACAGAATGGTGCCCTAAAATTTTATGCTTTCTCTCCGCCTGGCTTGTAATTGAGCATAAGCCGTTCTTCGGGTCCTTGGTTATCGATTTTCGAGATACACCATTTCGACATATCGGCTGCGGTGTGTTCGTTTGTGCGTATTGGCTAACGACAGCCAACCATCTGGTACAACGAACGGAAAATCACGTGTCCCGTATATCGCCAAGCATCGCCGCAGTAACAAAATCTGCAAAGTAACTGCTGGCAGGCAGCGTGCAGCAAACGAGACCAGGAACCGTGCGAAAGTATCACGTTACTTGGCTTCACCCAAGCACACCACCACTACCGCACGCTCCACGCTAGTAATCGACTGTGGGGAAGACTGTGTCTTGGGTCCACCATGTGTCGCGCCAAACCATAGCCAACTTGTCACTACAGTCAGCCCTGAGATAGACGAGCGTCAACGAGCGTCTCCAGAGTCGCGTCTAATGGCCGCTGGGCTGGTGAATGACCGATCGTGAATGTCGTTTTGAGCTGTCGGATGTACCGCGCCCGAAGGTCAACACCTGGAGTGACGGCAGGAGCGAACCTTGTGGGAACACTTCTTCGTTTAGAACTAGCAAATCCTTACCGAAGCATGGGAATACATTTTTTACATTAAAAAGAAAGGCGAAAATAAAAAAAAAAAAAACAAAAACGTGTCAACAGAAGTCCGGAACGCGAGCTACGCATCGTTGTGTCCGGCGCGCCAAGAATAGTTGGCGGCACTTGTCGCCGCCGCCGTCGTCGTCGTCGTCGTCTGCGCCGTACCGGAAAACCGGGAGCGTAAAGTGCGCCAAAGAATGTCATTAAAAATAGACCACGACGACAACGGCGACGACGTTCCCTTCGTTATTCGACGACGACATCGACGCGGACGACGGCGATGATGGCGAGATGTTTGTTTAGAGCGTCGCCGGACGTTTGTTGAATTTTCAGTGTCAAATTAGTGTAGCCGGTCCCCTCCTGGCGTCCTGGTGGTGGCAATGGATCGATTTCGATCCCGGGCGGTGACCACGACGCACTTCCCTCGAACGAAGAGGTTCGGAAAACGTTATAGCGAAGCAACAACAAGCGACCAGCGTGCCCGCGAGTGACAACATTCCCATTCCATGGTCCGTGGTTTCCGTAACAACATCAAGAGCACGCACATTCCTTGTGTGCTCGCGCGTCATGCTAAGCAATCGAAGCTCTGATGGGTTTCAGATGTTATGGCCACCGAGAACGAAAAAAACATCCATTGGAGGCGGCGGCGGCGGTGGCGAGATGTTGCCGCGAATGTTGTAATCCATTTTTATGCGGTCACCAGCAGCAACCGGTCTAGGGACAAGCAAGACACCGAGACTGGCAGAATGGAGGGGTGCGGGGATCGTGTGGTTGTGGTTGGCAAACGAAGGGCTAAAATTAGTCCCCAAGGATTTGGATCGGCAAAATGAAATATGTATAACGAGCATCGAACGATTATTAGAATTCGCATGCCCGGCAGCAATGCCCGGAGGTTGGTTCTCGAAATGCAAAGCAGGAAGGAGGCAGTGCAGATGGAACCTATCGAATCTATTCGCTTTTATCGTATTTCAATCTTTTAGTGGTGCTAAAAGAATAACAAAAGAATCGCCGACACGTGTGTTTCGAGGGCGAGGAGGGTTGGGACGTGTGGTGGAACGTTCGCAACTGCTCCCTTTGGGGTTGGACGAGTGTGTGGATGGAATTAGTTATCCCGACGTATTTATGTGAATATACGGATCGAATCGAGATGGCTGGATTGTTTTTTTTTTTAGATTTTTTTCTCTTCTGAGAACTCGTTTTCACTACCAGCCATCTTAGATTGTAAAATTCAACAAAACAAAACTGACTGATGATCTGTCAAACTTGAAAAAAGCTAACTGAGCAAGCTACAAATCTTATTCATATATATTTCATTTCAAGAAATAAGAAAATTCTTAAGATTTTTAACAATAATATCTACCAATGCCGTGCAAAAGGTTTATGTAATGTGAGAAAAGTATTACAATTAAATAAACCAAACAAGTTATCATCAAAAGTTGATCCAAAACCATAAAAGGATGTTACGGAAATGCTCTCAGCATAACAGGAACCATCCAACGCCGACCAAGCCGCTGCTGCCGTTGCTCATTGATAAAAGAATTCATTCAAGCCCCTCTTGGTCACGGTCGTCGTCGTCGCCCTCTGCCTGTCTCGGAGAGTACGGACCAACCAAAGTAGGTCATTTGGTCATTTGAATCGCGTAGACAACTCGACACAAACAACGCAAACCATGCGCCAGGCCGTTTGCCGTTTATAGCCTGACCAGAACGAACGGCAGCCGGAGGGCCACACGGCGTCCACTGGCTGCTACTCGTATATGCATCCCACGTTCCACCATCACCACGGACACATCGCTGGCCACAACAGGGTCCTAGTGTGAGGAAGAATGCATTCTAGCCATCTCTCCCTCCGCGCGTGTTGCGTTGCGCATCAATTCTTGAATGCCGAGAGTCCGCGCACCGGAACTGTCAAGTACCGGTTACCGAAAAAGATGTCTTCTCTCTCTCGATGACACCGACGAACACACATTCTGTGAGGATTGTGCGACGAAGGCCCCGGCAGAGCGCGGGAAGCGCCTGATGATGATGATGATGATGATGATGGTGATGGAATTTCCGGCGGCTTAATTCCACGCAACGTAACGATCGCATCGCGGGGAGGCGGCATCGGTTCGTATGGCCTCACTGTTGCTGCTGCTGCTGCTGCTGCTGCTGCTGCTTCGTCGACCGCAAGCAACCCCCGGACGGAACGGACAACGACGACGGGAAGGCAATAAAAATAAGGGAACGGATTTCCATTCTCCCCACCGGGGGGGGGGGGGGGGGGGGGGGGGAGCTGACCGTGGCCGAGGTGAGGGCGGTCGTCGGAAGTGCATTTTATGCAAATAAGGGTCGGACGTTCGATGTCGAGGTTAGAGCGGTGGTTCATTGACACGTGTGCGTTTTGTCTAAGCTCCGACGTTCACGCGAGACACGTAATTATGGGTGGCACAGACACGGGGAACACAGATATTATGGATCGAAGGTTGATTTCCGAGTCGCTTAATCAAAACACAACGAGGACACAAACGAGCTCAGCTTGCACGGTGTGGCTTCAGTGGATAGCTCCTTCTCTAGCTGGCGAATGCACCTTGAGGCGAATGAGTTGTCCAGGGCGTTGCACTGAGTACACGCATCGATTCGATTGGATTGGTTGAAGGTTCCAGCTGTTAACGAGCTGGAGCGGGTTGGAATTATTAATAGATCGAACAACTGCCAGAGACTGACCTGTATTTCAAACTCCCAAAAGGGCATCAGAATAACTTGGCATTGTCAGAAGAAAAATTAAGCTCACAAATAACGTGCTAGAATATTTAAATCCAAAATAAATTCCAATAAACAAAGCGAAAACAAATTTAAAAAAAAACTAAGCTGACTTCAATTTACTCCTAAAATTCACTGAAGAAGAAGAAGAGAAATGTCTCCGATTCCAACATCATAATACTGAAGTAGGTGACACCAAAAAAACCCATCAGCCGTTCCGCAGAGTACGATCAAAACTGCTTCGAAACTTGCTTTCCGATGCCGTGCCGTGATCTAAAATAGTTGATCAACTCCATACCAAACCCATCAAACCCGGTGAAGGTGTCCTCGGTCCTCGATTGGTGCCATTCAACGCCGGAATGAATACATTAGCGGCCAGGCCTGACTGCCGTGTCCACAAACACCTCAGGAGTAGCACAAGAGACGCAGTACAAGTCTCGGCGCGGACTGATTACACACTCTGTTGCTCTGTGATTAGGGCAATAGCCGGTAGCGTGCATGCGTCCATGTGTCGTTGTATCCGATCAAAACTAATCACCAACGATACGTTTCCGTGCGCCAACATTAGACAGCCGGTGCGGTTCACATGTGTCGCCAGGACTGATCCGCGTGTCCGCGTGCCCGCATGTCCGTCCGTCCAGGCAAAATGCGGCACACTAAGCGCTTCTGTTTCATGTAATTACACACCACCGCATGACGATGGTCCACTAATTGAATGGCGTGGGCACACGAGCCACGGGATAGGAGGCAATAGCTGTATATCGTCGACCCCGTATGTCGATCAAACGGTTGAATGGGTTGGTAGAATATTGAATTTGGAATTCAATGTTAATATTCTATCACGCACAGCAAGACTCCTTAGATTGGGGATTCCAAAAATCAAGCCAAGCGCGATCAGCACTCAAATAATCGCACCACCACTGGCCGGTTCACTAATTAACGATTCGCATCCTCTAAAAAAAATATTGGCGACTGACTCGACACACACAGCCACAACATAAAAACCACCCCCCGGGACGGGTTTTGCGTGAAGCCGTGACGTGACGCAAAGGTTCTCCGGTGGTTTCAAGGTTGAGCTGCGCTCGCTCGCTCGGAGCTGCACGTAATGGCACGAGCGGACATCACGGCTCTCGGAGATGTTGTAGCCATTTTGTAGCCAGCCAGCTTTTTTTTTGTGAAGCGCGGGTTGTCCACTCGGTTTTGTGGTTTGTGACGTAGAGGCTTCGTAGAGAGAGCGCGAGAGAGGGAGCGGTCAGGTCGGTGCGACGCTCCTTGGAATTGCCAACAATCACCGGATCCGCGGATGGAACCGGTTCGCCTAGGGGTGAATCGACGACGATGGGAGGTAGGAAGGGAGGAAGGTCACTGGCTCGCGGTCGTGCGGTGTGGTCGCTCGATCGCTTCGCTATATGCCGTGCATAAGTTGAAACCGAACGGCTTTGACCGAAAGTGGTGCCGCTTTGAAGTGGAGCACAGCAACCACCACCACCCATCGTTCTCGTCCTCGGAAATCCCCATCTTGCACACGGCCAGAGAGATTTGGCCAGAGCCCAATCCGACACGAGACAATCTGCCATACTTTAGGGGAACTCCAAATTATCGATTGACACGGAACACAACCACGGGGAACCATGGGCCCATGGGATTACATGTTGTAAACCTATCCCGAGACCTTTAAAACCAGATAGAGATTTATGGAACACTCATAAATATTAAGGATAGTTTTGGCAGAGAGTTCGTGGAGCCACCGAAAGTTTTCCGTTCTGACCTTCACATTCCTGGGAAGCAGAGGAAGCGCGATGTGTGTAATGCTCACAGTTTTACATTTTAAGCGAGGAATAACACAGTTTTTCGAATGAATAACTCCGAGAATTAACGTTACGGTGTGAATTGGGCACTTGTTTAACAGAGTTCCAGCGGTGTCACGCGCGTTTCCCGCTTTAGCTTCTGCTGTTGAACATTTGAACAGCACAGTAAACAACTTTACCTTTTTCCTGCTAGTCTTTTCTTTGCGCTGCCTGTACTTTTGAACTTAGATTCGACTCTTTTTGTTTCAATTTTCCAATTGTTTTATGAAAAATGCTGCTAAATTTACAATATTCCGCCAGCGTTACTGCGATTGAAAATGTTCATGCATTGCTGGTCAGCCATAGCCTATTTAGATTCGCATAGAAAATGCATAAATCAGCTATTCAAGTCAAATAATGTCACTTATTTAAAAATAATTTAAAAAGCACGATTGTCTTTTTCCTTGGACCTTGTAAAACCAGAGAACAACCACTTATGCGCATGTGTTTATAATCATGCAGAACAACTTATTTAATATCGTGGATAGTTTGAAGAATTTTAACTCAAACTGAAAAATGAAATGGTTCGCTATTGTTTGCGATTTTCGATACAGGAAATCCCACTTTACCATACCAACGACACAATCAAATAGTCCTCGACATCACCCATGAAATTCATGACGTGGTAACGGTTCCTTATAAACCAGCCAGCGCTTCCAAGGTCCCGTGCAGCAAGAAGGGTGCTTATCACTTACGCCACTCCTTCCCAGGGAGTGCCATCGTGCCAAGTGCCTTTCCGCGAAAGGCGGAACCTGTCTCGCTGTGTGTTTGCAGCTTACGTGCTTCTGCAAGTTGTTTGGCTACAAGCGACTTGTACTCACCGATTGCTGTGCTCCTGAAAGGAACCACCGTCCAGCAGCCGAACCTTCGCGAACAGCACCGCATTGAGGAACGGAACCTCGACCAGCTCCTCCAGGTGCAGCTCCACCGAGAACTTGTACTTCTTCTTCTTCATCATAAATGCCATTCCGGGGGCACTGGGCCCTATCAGTGTCATTCACAGTGTCGTCGGGAATGGGAATTGTTCACGCACACATACACTCACGCACACACACGCCGGCAGCTGATTTTTTAGAATTTTCTGTGCTGCTGCTGCTGCTGCTGCGCGGAAAGTTCTCACTCTCTACTAGACGCTCGTCGTCGTCGTTCACCAGATCTGGGAGCAGATTTTACTTACGCACGATAAAGCACGGCTTCAAGAAACATACCACATTGATCGGTCACTTCAGGGGCCACATCTCACACAAGGCTCACCAAAAGGCATACTGAATTCCGCAGGTTTCCGGGACCCTCACTTGGATACACACCCTCTCGCGAGTATCCAGACCCGGGGCCGATGTTTTCGGTTCGCGTCTACGCACACTGCGCGCTTATCAGCAACCGTCCGTACGCGGTGAAGTGTGGATCATCAGCCGGATTACGGCGTAAACCTGAAACGATAACCGAAAAGAAAACAGATACACAGATTGCGGATTAGATTTTTCTGTCGGGACTCCCGTTTATCGAGACAAAAAACAACAATCATTCGGCGTCCACGGTGTCGATGATTATTGACACCGGTGACGTGACGTAGAAGTGGAAGCGGATAACCCATCCGGAACTAATCCATCGGCAATATCGCATCGCACCGTACGATAACAAACAAAAAAAAGGAACCTGCTGCTGCTCCCGATTTGATGGATTTGTCGGATTTCCTGACCGGCGACTGGCACAGAACTGAACTACGGACCGGCGAGATTTTGCGCGAGGGCTAGGGCCCCGTGGTTTGAAATTTCCCACCCCCAAAAAGTACCGAAGCAGGCGAGTATTTCGCGATAAGCAACCTGTCGTTTCTCATCCCCCGGCGGTTGGGAAATCTATACCCACTGATAACGGTTCGGTTATTACGACATTTTGTTTGTTTGCTTACGGTGGTCTCTTCCCTTTCCTGTCATCACGGTCCTCATTGCAAATTGTGCGCGATTGATAAGAAGGCTTAATGAGCAGCAGGATATTGATGTGCCGGGGAGACACGAGGCGAGCTGTGCTTGATTGTGGTCGCACCAAAAAGGGGGGCAAAAGCACATGTGTGTGCTGGTGCTAGTTCACTGCACTCGCCAATCGCGGCTACCTTGAAAGGCATGCTACGCTGTTTGCAAAACATTCACCGACAAATCAACATCAACATTCCAGGCTGATCGGCCCTTATCAGCTGATCGCAGCCGCCACTGATCGATTGCATGAAATTGTGGTAAAGGGGAGGTTGGTTTGAAGTGAAAACGTGTTAACCCGTTACGAAAATAAATAAACATTCCCGGTGACCCGGTACCGCTGGTGTTTGTGAAGTACTGCTGCAATTTTACTCCACGTTGTCTATTAGGGGTATATCTCGTGAAATACATTCTAAATCTCGGGCTACCCATCATTCCCAAGGGGGGAGGGTTGGAGTCAACTTTCAAACAAACAATTCACAAAAACCACACACCAGACACAAGCGAGAGAAATAGGGAAATGAAGCAACGAGCAACGAGTGTGCAAACATCAAACACCGACGTATTGTGATTCATCGTCAATGTTATGGATACAACCGGGAAGGCAGAGGGATACACAGCGTACCGTGTAGCGGTGGTTTTTCGCGTTGTTTATCAACACATTATCAGTGGGCTGTAAATTACCCGACCTCCCAGCAAAAAAAGCCCACGGATCGTCGCAGCTCGTACTTTACGATCCGATTTTGGGATAATTTGTACGCGTCCTTTGTCGTGGGGTTTGTTCGCGAGTTGTGCATCTCTGGCACGGGGTCAAGTGAGTCACGGTCGAGGTATGTTTTTTTACAAGGGCATTTATTGACTTCCAGACGCTTCGGAACCTGATAAGATAAAATCCACGCTATGAACGAAAGTTCCATCATCAGCAAGTCTCGCACGCTCGACTTCACACCCTAAATAGACGTAGACACTGTTCTAGAGCTCTTCAGCTATCCTCTGGGGGACATCTAGAACCACCATCATTAATTTACACTTTTGATAAATTGAAAAATGACGATCCCCCAAAAACGCGATATGTCAGGTGTCAGAGGAAGCGGAGAAAGATGCAGAGCAAACATTGGATTACGCTAGAGCTAGAGCGATGAATATGCTAAATCAAACAGGCAAGCAGGCAAGCAAGAAGGCTTACGAGACGAGCAGGAGCAGGAGAACAAGGAGCGCACATGGCGTGATAAGACTTCATTTACCAATTCCTGGCCCAAAACCCCTCTGCGGCATGCGCACCGGAATAAATCATCGTGACCGCATCTTTCCTATCGAGCGCGACGACAAACGTCAACGCCGAAGGAGGTTGCACTTGTTGCCGAGCGGAGCGGACATCCCATGGCGCAAAATCGACGCAATATGGTCATCAAGGGAGTTTTTGCGGTCGCAAGAAGATGGAGTGAATTATGTCCAAACGCGAATATCATCGAATTTGGAAGAAATGTTTGCACCGTTAGGTGGACCTTCGGAGAAGTGTGCCTCGCAGACGGAAAGAATCGGAACGAGAAGCGCACTTCTAGGGAGGATATTCTGGAAATGATGATCCATCCAGAGACGTCACTCCAGTGGCGCAGCAGCTGTGGACCTCAATGTAAAGTGGAGTAACTGGCAGGTCATCTGGAGGGTAGCAAACGAAGTGGCGTTGTCTATCCTTTCTCACCCTTTCGGCCATTCTCTGGGGCTTTTGTGAGGCTCCACTGGACCTGCCAGTGTCTGTTTATCCGTCAATTTACCTCACGCAACCATCACACAACACAATACACATCTCACGCAGCAACCTATGACTTTTTTCCCATGACGACTACTGGGGACGACGCTACCCGTGATGATGATGATGATAATGAAGGTGAGGCAGTGACCAGCCCCAAATGGTCGCGCGCTAAGCGTGCACAGGTTATGGGTTTGGAACGGACCTGGAGGACTGGACCGTTTCGCTTTACGCGGCATCGCGGCAGAGACACGTAATCGCGCCCAAACTGTGGCCCAAAGCTCAAAGCACTCCAATTATTGTGCGAGTCTCTTCTCCCCTTTCACGGTGCTCCTTCTCGTCGACGACGCACACTCGACAGCTGCTGGGTTTTATTTGTTTACACACTCACCCAGACACGCACACGGGGATGGTTCCATTGTGTTGACAGACGAAAACAGCGACAGTGACGTGGTGTTTGCTGGAACGGGAACGGTTGCTACAAAATACCATCTCCTGCCCACAACACAGGCACCACACATCTGACATGATTTTGTTGCCATTCGCGTCCGTCAACCGCCGCCAGGTCAACGCCTACCAGGTTGTCTGGTGGTGGGCCTCTGGACAAATCCTTCCACCGACCGACCGACCGACCGGAAGCCACGTCCCATATGGTCAAACACAGTAATTACACTAATGTGTCCCCCCCGGGGGACGCTACAGCGCCTGCCTTTCAAGTCATGCACGCTCATAATTATCACATTTTGGACCATCGGTTACACACTCCGTCGTGTCTGTGTTTGTCTGCAGTGAGCAAAGGCGTGTGATAAGCGCCATGCACCAACACTCATAATCGTTGAACCTTTCATTTCAGCCCGCGCCATCACAGATAAGAGGAACTCCCTCTCCATACCAGCCGCCCGACGAAAGCAACAAGAAGCATTTGAAGTTGAAGAAGAATGCGGGCGACAGACAAGCGGACAGCAGGCGGGGCGGTCGGTGTGTCTAGGTTGCAAACCAGCCACCTTGCAGGCCTAAGCTTCTTATCTGTCTGCCTGGTTCTCTGTCTTGCTCTCTGTCTCTCTATCTGTGACCTTGTGTGGAACAGGGCATCGGCAGTGACATTCGGGCCGAGGACACCCGGCCAGGTTCACCCCACTATCAGTGTCCTTCCTCCCTTCTGTGATTACGCCCCACCACCTAATCGGTAATTTGCTTTGTGACCGCAAAAGCCCACACTTGCAATCAACTGCAAAAGGGGTTGTCCCGCACCCGGCAGCCAAGGGGGGTGTTCCCAAAAATGATTGGATTATGATGGCAGGCGTGATGAGGCGTAAGGTGTCGTGTAGCCGATTGGACTGAGAACGTGGCGATTGGCGACATGGCGGATGTGAAGAAATTTGTCTTTTTTTGCGGAAGAGATAAGAACCACTTGCTTCCGCTAGTGTGTCTCAGGGGCCTAGGGACTTTTTGGGCTTTAGGGTAATGGAATTTCCTTTCGGTAACTAGCTGTCCGTTTGTAAATGAATTTTATTAGAATTTGTTTGCTGTGTGACGTCATAAGTGTCAATGACGTTAAAACTATTTCAACAAGTTCTGATTACGTTCAGAATACACTCCAGATAACATTTATGACGTGTTACTAATGCACTGAATGAATCCAGTTTAAACACTTGAAATCAAGAAGGTATTTGTTTTCTTATCAAATGAAGCTTCAATTGATCCTTTTAAGTGTTATATAAATTTCGAATGTACCACGATCGTCTGATGCGTTCTCATTCTTATTTGTGTCTAGATATCGTCGAGTACCACATACTGACCTCACCAATACCTGTGATACCCCTCTGATTAATTTGCTCAGACAGTTTTTTATCAAAAGATAAAGACAAACCAACTGATGATGCAATTCGGCGAAACTATCTCGAGGAAGGTGACGGAATTGATCAAGTAATTTCCATTGCAAAATCAATTCACAAAACTATCGAACCCACAATGTCGCAATTCCAAGGATCTGTACGTGGCTGCAGACCAACAAATCGCCTCAGCAACATCCCGTCGTTCATGATCACGATCATTGGTTACTGCGAATGGCGCCATGACGCCCGTTGGTCGTTTGCGAATGCGTGGTGAAGCCTTCTTAGATCGTTTGTTTATTTTCCTTTTTCATCTCCCAAGTGTGTGCGCTACTATCGATCACCGTATAAACCGCAACCAAGGACAACAACGGTGCCAGCCACGTACACGTTTGCCCGAAAATCGCTTAAACAACGGAGCAGCAGCAACCGAAGCACCAAAATTCCACTGGTCACCAGGCGCCACCTACCAGCAGGTGCTGAACTCTTTATTTATTTACTCGCCACGTACAAGTGGGCCACTCCGTGTTCCGTTGTGTTGTGGTGAAATGAAACTAATAGCCAGAATAAGAGCGTTCTCGCAGCACTGTTGGCAACATAATCTCCACGGAGAAATGGTACACACTAACACTAACAGACACGCTAATGAGGTTCGAACGTGCGTGCGTTCGTACGTGCGTGAACAACGATTTCATTTCCGTAAAACGTTGGCCTTCTCTTGGCAGTGAGGCATGCATCGCACCACCAAAAAGGTACCCGCACGTTTTGCAAAGTTCCGCGTAAGTCATAATGTGACGTGAGAGAAAAAGTCTGACCACTACTACTCCTGTAGGCTCATGAGGGAAAAGGAAGTTGCCAAAGGTGACCTGAGCCTACTGAAGCATGTTCCCATTCTTCACGGGGCTGTCCGGGAAACTCGAGACACAAACCTACCGCGAACCAATCTCTGTCAATGGACCGACGATGACGCAGCACGTGTCCGAGCACTCCCGGGGCACGTGACAGTAAGCGAACGGTGAGCGAACGATGGTAAAATCCGGAAAGAAGCCGCATTAACTGACGAACGCTCTAGAGCTCGCGCACTAGAGCTTAGACGCCGTTCTTCACCACGAGAGGGGCCCCTTCATCGATTCGACATAGGCAACTTTGACCGGACTGGAGAATTACTCTCTAGCGACTCGACTTCGTAACCCGGTTACAGCACTCAAGTAGCGCAACCAACGGCGACGACGACAAGTGTCTACTCAGATCGAAGCAAGCGATGTTTTCAGGTGCATGAATACCGCGCGCCCAAAAGTAGAATTCCCAAAATTGTCCCAAAGACCTCCCTGTCATTGTCTACGGAGCGCAATCTCGCTCGCTCTAAGTGGACCATCTTCTTCTTGTACAGCAGCTGCTGGAAGCAATTGCCAGTGGTTAATCAAATTTTATGCACATTCAATCACCGTCAATGAACTGTTCCCCCCCTGCGGGAAAACCCGTCCTACGAGACGATGACATTCCACGACACATTGCGTCGTTTGCTCACCCAGTCCAATTGCAAAAGCATCATCATCATCATCACCGCCACCCAGCGGTCGTAAATTCTCATTCGATTTTCATCCCGCCTTGCCTCACAACACTCATGGGGGGGGGCTCCTTGAAGGAAAGGGTGAAGAAAAGACACGGCACGAAGCGCATAACAACACAAGGTGAACGGATCAATTGATATCAAATATGGAAATATGGGCGAGCGACCGACGATCATCGACCTTTTTCTTTTCTTTTTTTTCGGCGGTGAGAAGCAGGTCGAGTTAGCTGTACCGGTGCCACCGACCATCTGATTTACTTTCAATTGATTTGCCAATCATGATCATCAACTACTCAACTGCCCCGAGACGAGACGACGAACCGGCTCTAGAGCTCAACTTGAGCTCTTTAAAAATTGAGTAAACTGGATGCTCGACCAACCAGTGAGGCAATAGCAGCAGCAGCTCGTTTTGCAGAGTGCCCATTAAGTGGTACACCTGAGCTGGGGTCTCCTCTAGCCCCTCCACAGCATTCACCACCAGAGATGAAACCTTACAAATGGAGGAATTTTCGAGGAATTTTTACTTCTGCGCGAGAGAAGTATAGATATCGTCGCGGCGGCAAACTAAATTAAAAAAAAAAGACAGAATGGCCCAAAAAGGCTCACCACACCACCAGACATCACGTGGTCTCCCGGGACTTATTCCTCCAACGCAAAAAGCCAAACTTCTTCTTCTACAACACACAAACGGAATTGGTGGCGCTCGTTCGCTCGCTCGCTCGATGAGTAATGATTTGTTTGGCTTCTCGAGTCAAAAGCTGAAGTTTGGCTTTCTGGCGGTGCGGTTCGGCCTTCGTCAAGTGGAGCTCAGGGGTCCGTCTGCCGACGATGGCATCTCGAGTGGATCTATGGACGGCGCGAGACTCTATGGAATGGAAGGCGATGGAAGCGCCGAGTGCGGATCAATCCAATGCTGTACGTGGCCCCCATTGGGGGGCTCGTCGACGTTCCAGCCCAAAATCCAAGTCCAACACGCCGCTCGCTCCATCAATCATCTACCGGCGGCTGCTACAACACCGGTTCTCACAAAAGGAAAAACGGTTTTCGGGCGTGTTCAGGGGGTGCTTCCAAAACAATCTCTTCGCTCGGCCAGACGCCGTTAGATGCACACCGGTCCGAGGTTTTTTGGGGGTAATACGGTATCCCCTTTGGCTTATCGGCATATATCGGGGCGTTCGATTCCGTTTCGAATATCAGAATCCATCCCAAACGCTTCTCGAGACTCGAGTACAGTTACAGGGCGCCGGGATCACCGTGTATGGATGACTGAATTCCTGTTGTTTGATTCCGGCGCTGGATGCATTTCAGTAGACCGGAACCCCCGGAAAAGGTTCCAGCATAATTCGATTAGAAATTCCACTCCAGTTGAGCTTTGAGCGTCGGAAGAAAATGCTTCAAGGATTTTTCAAATATTCAACGATACCCAACGGTCCCTTCAAAATGATCCCTAACCTAAAGGTTGCAGCGCACAGTTATTACGTATTTTTTACCATGTAACTGGACCACTGAGCACCGAAACGGCATTTAAAAAATCGATTAAAAACTGACCATAGGGCCTCTAAACACTCGGACCAGTAGCACCACTGGTCTATCAAGCAACCTGTAGCGACCCCTGAGCCCTAGTGTTGTTGCACTAGTTTTCCATTAAATAATTACTAATCATCAAGAACCACCTGTTTGTGGGCAGGCGAGCGGGCGCGCTCGCCCTCACAAACGATTGGCAGACAGATAGACAGCTCCATCAGCGGTCGAGGGTTTGTTGTTTTACAATCAAATGGCAATCAACCCCCGTAGACCCCGGACACACACTGGACCGGCGATTCACACCACGGTGATTGCGATTGTTCTCCTGCTGGCGTTGTTTAAGGCATGATCTCTGACCAGAGAAGGCCACTAATGATGCGTAGCGCGAAAAAAAGGAGAGAGAAAAAACATATAACCTAACCACGAGGAGGAGCACAGGTGAACGTTACGAGCGCACAACACAATAACCAACAATCCAGAGCAGCGAGCGAGCTAGAGTTACGTGCCGTGCTTGTTAGTAACACGGCACGCCGCTTTGGTGCACAAGTTTCACCCAACCCAAGCTACTTCTCAAGCCTTCGAGCACCAAAAATCGTGTAAATCGCGCACAATTTGCACCACCGTCAGTTATTGCCACGGTTCAGAGGCACCAGAAGAGTGCGGGGAGAGTGAGACCTTAAGACGCCCCAGGGGGGCAAGATCGGCACGCAAACCGGCAACCCGCCTGGACTGTTATCGCCATTGTTTCGCCGGCCTGATAACGGACCCACGGGCGACCAACCAGCGAGCCAGCGAGCGATTATCATCAGCGGTCCGACCGACCGCGAGAGGTCCATGGACCGATTCACGGTTTTCTGGGTCAATATTGTCTCGCCCCAAAGCCCAGCGAGCGAGTTCGGTCCAATTTGCTTTCCCCATCCCATTCGGGCATTCAAGATGCAAAGTGTTGGAGGTGCAACGCGGCACGGTTCGTGATTAGAGAAAAGAATCTAGTTGAGAAAACCTTCATCTCAACGAATAGATACACTGGACCACATCACATGCGCGCACCAAGCCAACAATGCGTCTATCTACTTTCTCTGCAGCAGAAGCGGAGGCTTTTGAGTTTGAGAAACAAACAAATCAATTTTACGATCATCCAGAGCATGGTCCGTAAGTGGAGACGGCATCATTCTGAATAAATGGACAGACCTACATCCGATTTAGTAGAGCACGGTGCGTGCACGATTAACACCATAAAAGGGATAGTCATTACGTGGCGCCTCATACACTTCCTCTTCTCGTCTTAATTTGGACAATACATGAAATAATGTACACTCTTAATACTAAAAATGATACTAAAGATAAACAGCGATTCTAATTATTTATTCCCCCGAAACTGACAGCGGGTTTGACAGCACTCCACTTGGAAACAAAGTGACCTATTCCTAAACACCTGTCGTAAACACCTGGTCCTGCCAGCCAACAAGAAACGCAGCAAAAGAGAGCCGGAAGCCTGAAACTATGGCACAAACCAGACCAAACCAGCCCAAACCAGAGGAAAATGTGGTGCGGTGGCCGGACGAATTAAACGCGTTTCTCACCAAACAACACACGCGGCCCCCTTTTCTTGATGCAATCGCCAAGCGCAGCACACTCTGTTGATATTTACCCTTTTTCGCGACCTCGCAACACGCCCGAGGGCTACGTGATGATGCGGTTAGTGAACGGGAAACCCCAGGAAAACAGAAGTCGTCACAGTCGTCGTCAAGCAGATGGTGTTTGATAGCATTTCCGTTGTTCCTGACGTGGACTACTAGATGCAATGCACGGATCGGTAGAGAAAAAGACCCCAGACGCCATCCACCGGACCTAGGAGCTCATCTCATTTCAGAAAACTCATTTCCAGTTCAGCGTTTGGCCAGGTCCTGCTTTGGCGATCGCGGCGGCCACTTAAAATCCCATAGATAGCGTTTGCTGCGCCTGCTACTGCTACTATCTTGCAGCGCATCCATCAAAAGCACTGTGGAATCCCGGAACACACTTCGATGGTGGTTCCAAGGGTCTTGCACACTGCCGTCTACGTCACACCCCAGCGACGGGAGGGGCAGTTCACCCCTTGTACTCACCCATCTCACCAGTGACACTAAACTGCTTTCTCTCCTTCGCTCTAATGCTCTGTGGTCCCGCTCGCACGCTCACCACACTGGTGCTCTTCAAACCCCTTTGAAGGCCACTCCGTGCCCAACAGGAACAGGGGAACCGCTTTACGTAACACACACAGGCACATCCTGGCGACCTGATGGTCGGTGAATGGCGTACTACACGAGAAGTTCAGGAAGTTCTCGCCGCCCCTTCCTGTCCTCGGATCCACGGACTTCCTTATCAGTTCCTGGCACGCTCCAGCGCACGGCCAAACACGGCAGCGGCGGCAGAGGCGGTGGCGGCGACACAGACACAACTTCCGCCCAACTCAGGAGGGCAATTTAATAAAAAAAAAAAGTCGAACAACCACCGATGGCACGGATATCAAGAGACCAGGACCAGGAAGTGGAGGTAACGGGCGGCCACTTGGTACACGCACCTCACACTCGCACTCGCACTACTGCCTGCCACTCCTGCACGCACGCCGTAAGTACGCGCAACGCCATCGAGTGCACGACGACGGCAGCAGGTTACGACGTCCACTAGCACCAGCACTAGCAACCTCCAGCAACGACATCCTGACTTCCCGGCTGGCTGGCTGGTTGTTTGGCGCAGACTGACTCTGAATGAAACGCGAAAGGCGCTCTCTGGAATGGATTCCCATCCCATGACGTTACATAAAGCGTGCGCGAAGTTCTCGCGAACCACACCATCGACTGTCCGCCCTATAGGCCATGTTTTCCTCAATCAAACACACCCGACGACGACGACGACGACCGATTGTGACGGTCGGGAATCCGAAATCGTGTGGTGGGCGCACATGCGCACAACGAGCTTGGGACGCTATGCTGCTGGACTTGGATAAATGAGAAGGTCGTTGGTGGCGGAGAAGGAGTCTCCACACCTCAGTTCCACCACACACGGCCACAGAGTGCTCTAGATTATGTTTCTTCGCTTCGCTTCCAGATAACGAACCGAGTAACCTTGAATCGGGAAATGACCGTGTTCGGCCGAGGATGCAACAAATCCTATACAACATCCTCGCGTATGATTAGCGACTGCGACGACGACGACGACGACGACGACGTTGTCCTCGTCCTGTCGTCCACTTCCCACATACAACTGTAGGGTGCCAACGTCGGTCAATTCAGGATGATTGTAGGGATTAATATCCTTGCTCTGCTTTTCTAGGAAACAAGTCTCGGCCGACTCGACGTCGTCCTCGACGGTAGCAACAGCAGACAACGCCCTGAATTCGTCTGCTAGTGTCTGCCAGCGGCAGGATGTTTTGGTTCGTGGTTTCTACGACATTCTGGTGGCGTTTTTCTCGCCTCCTGGACTGATGTGACGTGACCACCCACGGACATCGTCGTCCATCGGAATCACGCAGGGAGATTGGGGACCTTTTTCATGGATTGACGGCGCGCGACCTCAGGAAGATATGAGTGGGCGCCCGTCGACAACGACGACACCACTAAGCTCCTAGATGGAAATCATTTTCCCACTGGCAACCCACACGCGGCCACAGTAATGCGGACTTGGCACGAAAGTCAATTTTCTAATAGCCACCACCAACACCACCACTAGTGAGGATTTCCTTTGTAAGCTGGCCAGTCATACGGGGCTATATATACACGGAATTGACATTTATACTGGAGACTTGTAAATCAAATTGTTATCAACAGTACAAGATCATACAATCCACAATCACGCCATCAAGTACACCTTCTAGTACCTCCTATTTGCAGGAAAGTTTATGAATAAAAAATTCCTACATGTTTACTCCATAAAGTCTGAACACTAGCGCTAGCGGGGCCATTACAGGGTAAGCAAGCCAGTCAGCCTCTGGCTGGAAGCAGAAAAGTATTTCCAAACATCGTTTGCCATCAATCCCCATCGCTTGCTTGCGCCTGCTTCAATGGACCAGATGGAGCAGCGCGTATTCAGGGCCACATTTAGGGACATTTCAACAAACAAACAAGCGTACGAGAGCTTAGCTTTCGTGAGCGTCGGTAGAAGAGCCGATAGGATGCCTAGGGCAACGTAAACTGCTGTCCGGGTGCTTCAATAACATCGCCACTGTTTGTCTTTTGACCAGCGAGGCAATTTCTGCAACCGAATTCTGGCAGAACGCTCACACGCATCGCATCCTGGTGCTGGTGCTGATGCTGACCTAAGCCAGAACAACTGTGCTACTGCCACCCACACTAGGGGCCACCGATGGGCGTTAGTGAGGGAAGGCCCATAAAAACCCTGGCACATAAAAAGAATTGTAAACATTTACCTTACAGCAATCCACCGTCTGGTAGCTCTGCGCTGCGTTTGCACTGCACTGGAGAGCAACCTAGTTAAGCGTCTGGATTCCAAATCAATCAACCCCACTGGAATCCACTACGCAGCGTGTTTCTGGAAGGAAGCAGTGACCTTGGACATCCCCGCTGGGGTGTCTATGAACTTGGGACTTCGCCGGGGTTCCCAGCGGTCACGGAAACAACCTTTGACTTAATGAAAATCTTCTTTCTCCACAGCATCGTGTCAGCGACACGTGACACTGGACAACACAGCGTTACAGCGACATTCGATGGGAGGTTATGTAGGCCAATGAGCCCCGGCATTGAACCACCAGGGAGATGCCGGACCGTGAGATGTGAGAGCTACAAATCGATACATCTACCCGGTCTGGGGTATGACCGTGCCCCAGAGGAGATCCTTTCCTCCGAGATTTGGATACGACGACGATGGAGAGCGAGTGTGTGCGACATTGAACTTCCCCCAAACCGGCAACCAACGGTGAGAGCGGTAAAAGATAGGAAAATCTCTGCCTCAACCAGCCAGCCAGCCTGCCAGCTTATTATTCACAGAAGCTTCCGCGGCCGCAAAAATGAGGTCAAAGGAGGGGACGCGGTGAAGCGCATGTTTGCTTCGGAAGTCGGGCGGCGGCCAATCGAGCGGCAAGCTACGGGTTATCGGCTGCCAAATTGATGGCCGGTAGGGGGGGGGGGGGAGGCTCCTTCAATGGTTCATGCGCTGGTGGCCCCCTCTCGGTGCTAATGAGCTTTTGATGGGGGTGAAATTCCGCAAGACAGCTGGATGGCATATGGAGGAGAAGCCAGCTACGGGTATTTATAAACATCTCACATTGTGACGGTGTTCTAATCTTTCTGCTCTAATCTCCTCACAGTAAATTGGGTTTCGCCACGCAAATATTCTATGTACCATATTTATTCGATGCATGTATTGGATTTTACGCATATTAACAATGAATTAATACGTTACAAGAGTCGGTATGGTCTTATGCCATTGGAGCTACTAGAACTACTTAGATTTTCGTATTTGTTCCATGGATACTTCAAACGTCAAACAAAGGATACTAGAAAAGTGTCTAAACATGGCCTGCTAAGCACACTCCCATCTGCAACACGATTCAATGTGATTCAATGCCTACTAAGAAGAAGCTCTTACCGAAAACTCATTTACAGTGCCGTGTAGCACCTGACAGAAGCGAACAAAGTGCTCTGGGCTTATCTAACTTCAACACTACTGTTTGCTGCTGACAACAGCACTCTGGAGTTGTCTGTCGAAGAATTGTCTGCACACGTGGGGTGGTCCTCCACAGTACTAGCATAAACTTATGTAATGCTACAATTCTTCACACACAAAGCTCATAACACAAAACTCTCGACATTATGCTGAAGTAATCGTCATCTTGCAGTGAGCAGTGAGAGAGCAGTGTGGAGAGGTGAACAGTGTGACCAAAGGGGGCGTCTCGAAAGGGGCGGCGAAAGGTGTAACTTCCGAAGAAAAGCCATTTTCCTGCACACCGGTCGCCGCACACCGTTCCCTTCTCTTCACCTTACCAGCATCAAAGTTTAAAATGTCGATTATGAACACTCACTGCTCCGGCACCACACGTGGGTGTGCGCACTAGAGAGTGCACTCAGTGCTGCCGCTGTTGCTGCTACTACCCTAAGTCTACACGTGCTGTTCCTTCTGACTGGAAAGCCCGATGGTTGCTTTCATACTTCCTCCTCCGCAGCGCCCAGAATGAGAATTCTTTTAAGAAGCTTTCCATCCAGCGCAACTCCTACACCTGGTGGCCGCACAATAGCAGCGCCGGAGTTGGCCTGGGTTGAATTGTGTTGCATCATCATCGTCGTCGTCTCATCATCGTCATCATCGTACTCCCCGGTAGATTTAACAGACCCATTAATAAATTATCTGGTACCGGTTCCCAGTGCCCACCCTTTTGCCTTTGCCAGCTGTGAAAAAGCGTGACACAAAGGCGTGACCTGGTCGGTCGGTTGGTTGGCTGTTTCCACGCGATGGAAAAGCGGTCGGGGTACCCGTGCCTAAGCCTGATGATGCATCTGATTGAGTGAGCATCACCGCGAGAGCGCGCCATCATAACCATCGTGGCAACCCAGAGTGCAGCCTCCAGTCCGTTGCACTGCCAGCCAGCCCTCACTCGCTCATCGTCATCATCCGTCAATGAACCGCGAAATCCTGCGCGTCCAAACGTGCAAACGAGGGCGAGCACTACTGCTGCTGCTGCTGCTGCTGCTGCTGCAGGCATAACAACGCCGCCCCTCCAGGGACGCTAGAGGAGCAACATAGACCCCCACGGCAATCGACGCGCGACTCGCGATTACGAGAACTGAGACAAATGTTTTCACCCACATTCGACGACGACAACGTTGTGGGTCCGTTGTAATGCGGGCCGCCCCTCTCGTTCGTGGCTTTATGTAACCGGAGTGGCGAGAACGAAAAACGCAAAATCGCACAACGAAATCGACGGACGGCGGGTTGCTTCGATTTCACCACAGCGACCCACTGCTGCTGCTGTTGCTGCTGCTGATGTAACTTCGTTAAGCGGTGATCTTAACTTTGCTCTAATTGCAATCGGTCACAGTAAGCACAGGTACTTTCCTCTCTCTTTGAGTGTTTTGACCAACCGACTGCTGCCGCTGATTGGTTGAATAATGCCGGTCGTGCTGGTTGTCTTCGAAAATGACGAACCGCAAACGAAAGGGACAAACACGGAACGGTCGAAAAAATTGCAATGAGGTCAAGAACAAGCGACCCGGCATTAGTGGACAACTCCCTCGTGGCGTCGTTGGTGGTAAACATTTTTTTTGCGCCGATTATGTTTCCAATGTTTCCGTGATGTGCACCATTATCGATCGCTAGCATTCGCTTTTGAATCCGTGCTCAAGCACCATCCCGGCTGTCCCGTAGAAAGCGAAATGAAGGCACAACCGGAAGATGTGATGAGCACTCCAAGCGTGCGTTGATTGTCAACTTGGGAAGACACAAGAGGCTGCTGCTGGCTCTGCCACTAGACAGCCACACCGTGAAGTGTGAAGAGCACAGTTCTGGCTCGCATCAATTGAGCGTTTGTTGCGGGACATAATCGACACATTATCGTCGATCGCCATCGCCTCGGTCGTCCTCTTGAGCTCGCTACAATGAGCTGTACACACAGCAGGGTCTGTCGATGAGTCAAAAGACCCCAATGGTACCGGATTCTGTTGCCCGTGCGGCAGGCGGTTCTAAAACAATCGACAATCATTTATTTTGTTAAACATAATTCAATAAAGTTTCGAAACATGAAAGAGGTCGATTAAACCGTTCAACTTACACCTCGGTTGCTCTCGTTGTGGCCATGGTGGCACTGATGACGTTGAGAAAACACGTCCTCTATCGGGGCGGATGCGTTTGGCACACATACAATAAAACAAAACAAACTTAGAACCCGTCGCGAAAGACACTTTCCAGCAGCAGCAAAACGGGGCCGCCATGCTAATTACGTAAATTAGGGAAAACGGAAAATGTTTTTCGTCTGTTCAAGCAACAGCTGGAAGCTGCGAAGAATTTCAATTGACCAAAAGGAACATAAATCGAACACAGTGCACAGCGCAGGAGCGGATTTACAACTGCCTGCTGCGTGTTCAAATGGAGTGCCGAGCAACTGTTGCTCGCTAATGCTGCTATCAGCCGGTCGAACGTCGGTCGAATCGATGGTAGAACACGAAATTTCGACTCAACAGTATTTAATTTGATCAAATTTGTTCTCGAACCTGCGCACTCGTCTGAAACAGTAAAAAAAAGCCAAAACGGGAAATTCAATTTCGTACGTTCCCGTTGAAATGGTAGCTTTCTGAGAAGCTGAAGGTCACCGGCCCGAAATGTCAGTTGCCAGGTCAATATTTGACCATCCTGAGACAGCGAGAGCACCACAAAAATACAATATCTTGTTGCCGGTCACCCGTTCGTTCGCCTTCACATCTTTTCATTCGTTCGTTCTCGTCAGCATCGGGGGCATAAACAGCAAAACCCCGTCGTCTAGAGGGCCGTGTCTCCGGTGGCAGAAAGTTTGGCAGAACCAACATCATCTTCTGAGTAAGTCTTCACCAACCAACTCCCCGAAAAACCATTGCATCATCGATGGCAGCGGATGTTGACTTGTTTCGTGCGGATGAACCTGACATGCGTGTGGTCCCCAGAACCGGAGAGAAGCGCAGGAGGCTGACTGGCAGCAGCAGCAAAAACAGGTTCCACACAGTAGGCGCCGAGACACTCGTTTTGCTCTAGAAGAGATCCGGTAGAGAAGGTGGCCCCAAAATGGACCAGCACTTGGTCGCTCGCTGTCTGCGTGGTTCTTCTTCGGTTCGGTCTCCATCTTTTTAGCGACGAACGAACGACGAACCTGGCAGCGATAAAGTATCATGTGGCGCCCGGACCAATGCACCTACACCGGAGCCCCTCTCCTGTTGATTGGAGGTAATTCGAAACGCATCTTTCATGCATAACGAAACCGCATCGGAAGGTGAACAACACAAAGAACGATCCATATGATTTGGCTTCGAGGTGGCTTCTCTCTCTTATTAGTTAAAACTGTTGCTGCTGCTGTTGCTGCAATTGGCAACAAATCACCTCCTCCTAAAACAGTCTAATTATTTCTAAATTTCCAAAGCCACCCAAGCCGGGGGTGAAACCCGAGACGAAGATGCACCCCTTTTGCTGCAAGTGTCGCATCCACCACACTGAGCTACGGTGCTGGTGTGTTGGCCACGGGTGAATAAACTATTTTCTTCCACTTTTACCGGACCGAACTGGTCTCATTCACCCCCCGAAGTGGTGGTGGTGCATGTTGTTAGGGGTGACGGATCGATTTCTCACGCCATGCCACGCTACGCCACGCTACGCCACGCCACGCCACGCCACGGCCACTACAAACTAAGCTACGATGATAACGATACGAAAGCGTTTTCTTAAATACTCTCCACAAAGACGACAAGACCAACAAGAGCGTGTGTCTGTGTCGCGATAAGCCAAAATGGAACTGGAGCCCGGTGGGTTAGGAGAAGGAGGACCCTTTTTGAACAGAGAAGAACTGTGACGAAGTGGATTCGAAGCAGCTCCCCACCGCGGCGGGATGCACGGGCTAAACCTGAAGTGTAGCAACTTGGCGTCGTCGTAGCGTTGCACTTTGGAATGCTGCACCGAAGGGAAACAGCGGCAACAGAAGGGACCGGTCGACACATGGCTGGGACGACTGAGGGACGAAAGAAAGTGGTTTTTCCGCGGTAAAACCCTGTCCCTGCCTCCCCTGATCGAATGTCGATGCGCCGCTTGCCGGTGAGGACGGAGTTCAATGACTACTAGAGCAAGCGAGCAGGCGAGCGTGCTAGTGAGCGGTTGTGAATGGGGTGTTGTGGTTGCCGTTGATAGAAGAGTAAATTCCAATGAACCTCCTCCGCAGCAGGCGCGGTCGAAATGTCGAGAATATTTGTTTGACATTTCGCTGGCATCCTTTGGGTGTTTGGACGTTGTGGAGAAGGAATGCATTCCCTCGACCAGACCATCGACCAGACCATCGAAATCCATTAATGAAGAGCGGGCGGGCATCGTGAGCACTGTTGTGTGTTGTGGATCTAAAACAAATGAATCTGTCACATTAATGGGTAGGCAGGGATTTCCCACCCTCGGTTGCCCGTGGTGGGTGGAAAAATTCGATTCAATTTTCAAACCCTTCAATGGGAAAAGGGCAAAAGAGGCAGAACGTAATCAGGCAGGCGCAACATCATCAAAGCGCAAGCCGTATGCGTGTCGGCGAGCAATCACACACGTCGCACTTTTGAAACATACCGGAAGTGCAGTTTGGCGTCGAGTTTCGGAGTGGCAGCCACGCTCGCACTTGATGCTCTTTGCTGCTGCTGCTGCTGCAAACAAAGGCCCCTTTAAAAGGGAACCACATATGCATCAACGGAGCTGCTCAGCGTTCCGCATTCTCTAGAATGCTTACCACCACCAGCAGCAGAGCACACTATGATTTTCCGCGGAAATGGTTTTCCTTTTTTTCCGGGGCCATTGCTGCTTAACATTCCACAGATGGCCCATTCACCAGCAGCAGCAGTAGGCTAGGTTTGTGTTCGGTTTTTCATTTCCATTTTCCCTGCACTGCATATCATTCTCCTGTTTTGCATCTGATTTTCCGGACGGGAAATCGCTGCACAAGCACGCACGCACGCACACAGGCTGACGCTAAAAGATTCAATTAATCAAATCCCGTTTGTCGTGTGAAAATAATCCAGAAGAAGGATGCAGTTTAATGTGAATAAATCATCGCCCGGTACCGTGCATATGCACACTCGCATGATGACGTGCACTATAATCCGTCTGCATCTGGTCTGAGATCTGTGTCTGAGGTTTGTGTCTGGGAAAATCGAAACGACGTCGTCATCAGACACAATCCGCACATCGCTCGAGAAAGGAGCGTGTGTTGGTGCCGAGAGCTCCGTCACGAGAAAATGATCCCGAATTTTCCCCCCGGACCAGTAAAATCGCAATCTACTCCCATAAAAAAAAACGTAAAGAAAATGAGTGAGAAAAAAGGGTGGTAACCTCCGCTCTAGTGTTACGTAAACATGTGCCACTGTGGTGCTGCTGATGCTGGGCCACACTTTGGCGCTTCTACTCCTTCTTTTCTTCCTCCACCCTATCGTTGGGGGATCGGTCTGGCTGTTGCATTTCGCGCTGCTCCACAGCGCCCGTCCGTCGGTGGTGAGGAGAAAAACGACGTCATACACCGATATATTTTCACAAGCAAGAGACATGTGGCAGAGCACGCAGCAGCACCAGCACCAGCATCAGTATCTCTTTGCTCGCTCTCTATCACGTCATGTGGTTCGTGTGAAGCGCATAAAAAAAACACACACAGTTTTTCGCTTTTCACTCGCATCGAGCGAGACGGGCAAGAGAGGTGGTGGTTTTTCCACACCATTTGGTGTGCGAATTCGCATGAAAATCGTACATTTTCCGAACCCGATTGTACGTTTCCAGCCAGTAAAATCGTGTCCAAAGGTGTCGCAGCGACATCACAATGACCAAAAAGGGACTGCTGGACGACATTATCCAATTTGTAAGGTCCCTTTTTGTTTCGATGCCCCAGGATCGATCACAGTAGGTCGTGGCTAATTGGTAAAGCGATTGAGACAACAACGTCCATGGCAACCACGGCGGTGGCTTTGCATGCTGTTGCGGAAGGTTCTTTCTTTGGCGGAGGCCACAAAATGAACCCTTCGCTCGCTCAGCCCCACTAATCAGCCTGGCCCGGCCCGGCCCGGGGTCGGGGTCTCCGTCTGGCCGATGCACATCAATTGTTGTGCTCGTAAACCCGCATTGGAGGCCGGCGTTGTATTGCACCACACGCGCCACTCTATTGCTCCTGTTGCACTCGCTCGCTCGGTCTCCGCCTCTGTGAAGGACGTTTCTAGTGTTCCTCTCTGGTATGTTCGCGAGTCGCGACCCCTTCTTCTCCGGTTGGTTTGCCCTAATAGAGGATGGTGGTGATGATGATGATGATGAGTGTCGCTATGGTTACCTTTGCCTGCTGCGGTCGTAGTGCTGTCTGTCTGTTGCTGCTGCTGATTGGTGTGCTGACCTGCTGCTGTTGATGAACCCTCGCGGCTGCCGATGGTGATCGAGACGCCGATTTCTTCTTCCTGTTGTTGTTGTTGTTCGCTGGCCAGAACAGCAGCAAACCACAGCCGGTCGGCCAACAGCCGCATCGCTTACTTTCGCGTGCGCTACTCCTAGGGCAGCAGCACCGGAGCAGAGGACGGGTTGGACGCCGTTTCTACATTACACAATCGGTGGTGGAGGAGGAGTGGGAGTGGGTGGGCCGACGGATCGGGGCCGTCGAGTGCGCCACGGTTTCGCTCGTTGTTGCTGTTGCTCGCGTGAAATGCACACCAAATCGCACACTTGATCACACGCACGGTTCGCAACCGCGCAGCTTAACGACCTTCCCCACACAGACAGACACAGAGGCGATTCGCGAACGATCGACGACGATGGCCACGACGTACGCGGATTGGGAATGTGCGATTGTGTCGACCGACGACGACGGTGAGGTCACCATCCACCGGGCGCAGCAATTGTTGGATTGCAATTCCTATTTCCTCAACTGCCTCCTGCTGCTAATGACGATGGGTATCATCTGCTCTTCTGCGGCCACACTCTGCACACACGACGGAGACACTTTCACTTCACTTCACGAGCAGCACGCACGGTCACCACGGTGTGATTGCTTCACGGTTATTGCTAGTGACACCACGGATCGTCGAAGGAAGCGATCGTAGCAACCACGGGAAGCAGTGGCTGCTACGAAAAGAAAAAAAAGGTCGCCGTCGTCGTGGACGTCGTGTTTTGGACGGACAAAGCCGATAAAAATATAAAGGCGCACGAACGCGCACACACCAGGCAGGTGCCACACGGAACACGACACGGATGGGATAGAAAAGCGCACTTTTCACTCTCGAAGAAAAACGCACGACGGACACGGCCACCAGAAGAGCCACCAGCACCAGCACACAACTGGGTTGACAACGAAAGGGTGGTTGTGAACCTGCTCCCTCCCTCTCTGTGGGCGAACGCGAGGGGAACCACCACGACCAAACGGGGATTTTCACAATTTCCTCCTTTTTTAGCCTTTTTTTTGCACGATGAAACGAAGGAACCGAGTGAAACACGGGCACACACAAGACACAACCACACAGACACACACGGGCGGAGGGCTACGCGGTGGTCGCGCGGAGCAGCTCCGTTTTCGACGAGAATCGCGTTCCGAGTTTGTGGTGTTTTTGTGCGGAAGATTCGTGAACCCGCGGCTGCGAGTTGGAGTTTTCCTTGGACCCAGCCGCACCACCACCACCCCGCGCGAACAACACCGCCTTGTCACACTCGCGGGGGAACTCGCGATTTCGCGGGCGCTACATTTTTTACCCAAAAAGGCTTATCGATCAGAGAAGAACTGCATTGTCAAAGGGTGTTTTATAATTGCGAAAGATATTTAAATAATTTAAGTAGCATAGAGTCAACAATTGATGAAATTGTGGAACTATACCACGGGTCATCCACGCGAGCAATGATGGACCGTTTCATTTCGCCACGGTTGCCGCAAAACCGAAACTCGTGGATTAAAAGCGTTATTTTCATTAAATCCTTCCATAAAACGAATACTAGCGAATATAGAAATCAGTGGAATCGTACGGAATAAATAAATTCGATCGGGAAGTGGCAAAAATATCGATTCGCCCGTTCGCCTTACCAAGGAGGCTAAGGAGGCATCATTTGTTGGTAGGGTAGGAGGCCAAACACAACACCACGTCAACGCGTGTAATCAGCTGGTGGTAAATTGCGCGAGAAAAATCAAACAAAATCCAACACGCTATCACGCCCTGCGCCCCGATAAGAGCAACAGCAAGTTCGCATTTTCCATCTGGGACACGTAGGAACAAGTTCAAGAGCAGGCCTGCCTCGGCAAATGTAACAAACCGTGGTCCAACACATCAGCCTGGCCATGACATTCGACAGTGAACGGAAGAAGCGTCTCGAAATGTGTTGTGGCGTGTACGGAACGAATAGTAATAACGGGGCGGCGGCGGCCGCGGCCAAGCTTGGAGAACGGAGGCGACGGCAAAGTTCCACCTCGTCGGATCACTCGGTGGCGGGTGGTTCACGGCGCAGAAATCGGACGGAGAGTAAAAGCGAGCAGCGGTCACCGCCAGCACCGCCATCCCAGTCTTCAGCACAATCCTCGCTCTGGTGGAACGATCGGCAGACGAAAAAATGCAACGTGTTCATCATCTTCGCTAGCGGAGCCCTGTTTTCGATGGTGGCCTTTGCGCTGCTCAACTTGATCCCCACACCACAACATCCGCCCACGAATCGGCCCACCAACGGTCGGGCGTTGTTTGCTTCCAATCCGCGCCATCTTCCCGCCGGATCGATGCTACGGTTGGCCGATGAAACACGGGTCATGGAACCGTATCTACCGGTGCGGAAGCAGGCACTGCCAAATGCGGGCCAGGAACGTACTGCCACGCCGAGCAGCGACAGCGTAACGAACGAACAGGAAGCGCTCGGATCGTTGAAGATGGCCCTCGAGATGAAACTATCGGGAAAGGATGATAAAGCGCTTCGGTTGTTTCAGCACGCGCTAGCACTGTCACCGAGGCATCCGGAGATACTGACCAAATACGGTGAGTTCCTGGAGCACAACCAGCAGGACGTGGTGTCCGCCGATCAGTACTACACGCAGGCGCTTACCGTGAATCCGTACTACTCGGAAGCGCTGGCCAACCGCGAACGTACCGCACAGATCGTGGAGCAAATGGATGCCAAACGGTTCGAGCAACTGGACCGAAAACGGGATGCCCTGAGTGCGGTGCATCTGTCCAATATGGCACTGAAGCGAGCGGAAAAGGAAGCTTACATCCAGCACATCTATCACTCGGTCGGAATCGAGGGTAACACGATGAGCTTGGCACAGACACGATC
>NC_064877.1:80570646-80573146 GCF_943734665.1 Anopheles aquasalis
TCCACATCACACAGGCTGCGGATGCTGGCGAAAGGAGAGCATGAGCACCGAATCTTCGTTTCTTACAAATAGCCGCCCCGGTCTGATTTCCGTTCCATTGGGTTCGCATTTTATACGCGTCGTATTATATTTCGTTAATGTTGTCGAGTGTATCGTTTTACTTTTTTTTTATTGTGGTAATGATCGTTAGTGACCGCGCAGCTCTATTATGCACGTATTCCAACACGATGCACCATTTGCGCTCTGTAGGGTTCTCGTTTGCGCATGGCCACTGGCCGCTGCTTCGCGTGTATGGTAGGCGAACAGGTGATGAGTATGTTCGGTTCTCTTATCGTGGTTGTCACGTTGTTTACGGGGAACTTTGTGCGTAAAATTTGGCAAAGCAAGCTGTGGTAAAACCGGAACGGGATGAAGCAGGGCAACATACACACTTACGCAAACACAAAACAAACACACACCCAGAATACAAAACAAATATTTGTAGGAAAGAGCAAACAATATTTCAGAGTTAAGTGGAATAAAACATAGTTTTAAAGTGAAATAATGAAAAAGTTAAATCGGTCGTGTGTTGTTAATTTTTTTTGTTCAAGCATTTCGAAAGAAATTCTTTTAGGAGTTTAGCAACGAGCAGTCACATCCTTCGTAGTTCGTTGCCAAGTTACTTTACCAAAGTAGTCATTGATCATCAAGGCACTTCGTTGCAAAGTTTTCCTTCCAGTGTGCCATTCGACCTGAGTAAGTTGTGCTGAAAGAACGCTTCTGAAACGTAAATCCAAAACCAGAAAGGTAATATTTTTCGGTTAAAGAAAAATCACCCATACAACATCCTCCTACGGTAAAGGAAACTTAACAACGATTTTATATATTTTTCTCCTCATCTCACAGTACGCGTGACATGGAAAATTATCAAACGCAAAGGAACATTGTATTAGCTACCAATTTTTGCTATTCCCGCACCTACACCGCATCGATTGTAAGTGTAATCCACCGGTCCCATCATAAGGTACGCGAAAGTGAAAACGTAAGTACACGAATATCGGTTATTGAAGCCGGGCTTTGATAGATTCTGCTAAATTGTGCTACAAAATCATTTCAACTTATCATATAGTACATGTCTTGTGTGCGTGAGGTTTCGATATACGTCGTGGACCAGGGGCAACATAGAATCTAGTATAGAAATCTAGAGAAAATGGTTTCTTTTTTGTGTGTGGTGCGTGGTGCCAACCGTAGTAATGGGAATGACTTCCTTCAACTGTGCAGCAGTCCTGTGTCTTTTTGGAGGGAAAACATTTAATAGTGGCCGGTATATGGGGTTACTTTGCGATTGTGTTGAGCTTATTGACTTGGTTTTCTTCAGAGGGATAGTTTGAACGCGTAGCATCCAATGGTCACTGTGATGAGGGAACAATCGATATTAAAAAAAACTGCTTTTTACAAACGCACCATCACGCTACCATAGCATTGTGGTGCAACTTTTACTCGTGACTGGATGAATGTTTATCGAACCAACGGTTTAGTTCATTAATTAAATTATTTTTTTGTCTTTGTGTGAACAATCGATAAAACGTATTTAACCAAAAATGCTGCATTCAGTGATGTGCAGTGATAAAAGGATAATTCTTCTCTACGACCACCTCCTTGCTTATCGATTTCGGTTTATATTGTGGTTTGAAGCTCTCCGAATTAATGCATCACCAAAACATGGTGCGCAGGACGCAGGAAGTTTGGAGGCATAAATGTAACAATTCCCCCTCTTCCAATCGTCTCACTTTACTGGATGGAGCGGGTAATCGTGATGAATGATGGTGTTAACGTTACAGACGGTGGTGAGTCCAGGATTCAGTGCAGCTCATAAGATTCATCCCGAAACACTTTTCTAAGTCACAGTGGAAAACAGTGTGTGTATGGTCCTACGCATATTATAGGCGTTGCACATGTTACTAGAGCTCTTATCTGGCACAACTTAGCTCTTTGATTTTCCTCCCACCTTTCGCTAGAAAAACCCTCCGTGGTCAGTATCAGCATCGAGGTTTGCTAAGCTCCAATCCCGGTTCCTACATGGGCCGGTCTACATCCTACTTGTTTCTGGTTTTCCATTTTCCGGTCACGTGTTTCTATAATCGTTCCAATATTACAAAAAATCACAAAATTCACGCGGGAGTGGTGCACAAACGCCCACGACAATATCGGTAAATAGGTGTGCACAAGAGTTATGGTAGGACATTGCGGGTTTCCGGATCCTTCTGGTGGGTTTTGGATGGCTTACAGTTGGCCTTACCTGTTTCCCGTGGTACAAAAACTCCTACACTACCCAAATATACCACCCAATGCTGTATGGGCGAGGGTAGACGGAGCGTTCAGAGGAGGAGTTCCTAGAGTGATCTACTTTAAAATTGGACTAGACAGTTTGGGCACATCGAGATAACAAGAGTGACACAATAGTCGATATCACTACAGTCAGTTGAATAGTTAGGCGGGCTCCACGTCCACACTGAGCAAC
>NC_064877.1:80578146-80645646 GCF_943734665.1 Anopheles aquasalis
CAAAAAAAAAGTCAAATAAATGATCGGTACATGTTTTGAAAATTAATCAACTAGTGGTTATTCCCGAGATCCGGGATGCGTGGTTGTACTTGTTACCCAGCAGCTACTGCCACAGCATGTGGGCAATTTGCATTCCCCATTTCATGGTTTGCTGATAAGCACATCAACATCCCTCCTTTGAGTATATCTCCCACAATCCCCCAAAAAACAAAAAAAACAAACACGTCATCGACTGCACCACCAAATCAGCTAACAGTGGAAGAACATTCTGATAATGTCCCTCTCCCAGCTAACCATGAGCCCGATTTACTCATGGATCATATCTGGGACCATTTCGCCGGTTAAACCGGGTCGGCGGATTTGTTGACAAACAACCAAAGCTCGTGCCCTCGCCGGCGTCACAGCAAAGAGAGGCTGCGATAGTCTATCATCACATCGCACCACCCCTGTCCTCGGTTCAGGGGTTTTTTTGATTTTCGTTCGTGTGTGGTTCGTATGACGAGACGCGACCGAACACGTGCTCGCTGACCAAAACATGCTGCGGCGTGACTGTGTGCGTTAACGAAAGAGGAAGGGGTTGGCATGGATGCGGACAGGTTGGGAAGGGGATGTGTATCTGAAAATAGCACCCGTGATGTTTCGTCGAGTTTTCCCTCGCCAGCATGCGCGCGCGCGCTGAAGTTTTCCCTCTCGGTGGCAAACTGTCATCCCATCGGCCAACCTGTCAACACACGGAACGAGGAAAATTCTTTCGCTCCACCAGGCGGACCAGCGAATTCGAAGCAATTGATTCTCTTCTCTGTATACCAGGGATGATAGAGTGGCCAAAGCTGTGCGCTCTGGGGACGAGGATGCTGGAAATATGTTCCGTTGCTTGTACGCGATACTCACATTTCCGTTTCCACCGAAGCGCTGACGGGTTGGTTGGGCAATTTTATCCATAAAAGGCAAAACAGGATGCCGAGCAGAACGTTCCTGCTGGCTCGTGAGCCAGCTGGGTCCACTTTCATCCTGATCGCAATTTCGTTTTCCTCCTCCTCGGTGAAGCAGCTTTTCTTACCCACAAATGCACAAACGACACTAAACACTACACTACGCTTAAAGCTATTTTCCGGCTCTAGCTCTCTCGGGTTTCCTCTCGCTCGGTTAGCTGCACCTCATTCCGAAGCGCACGGCGGGGGGGTGGCCCAGGTGTTGCACGATCTATAATTTTCCCATTCACCAGCAGCAGCAGCAGCGCACCAGTGCGATACCGTTCGTCCGGGCGTTGGTCTCGAGCAGACAGCCAATCCAATTCGGTTGCCACATGGAACCGCGATCCTGGGCCGTATGCCAAAAACGGGACCAATTTTAGCTCACCTCGCGCACTCAC
The DNA here is from genome assembly GCF_943734665.1 of Anopheles aquasalis. Classification (NCBI taxonomy): domain Eukaryota; kingdom Metazoa; phylum Arthropoda; class Insecta; order Diptera; family Culicidae; genus Anopheles; species Anopheles aquasalis. The sequence goes on from NC_064877.1 coordinate 80,579,519, forward strand.
GCACGCACGCACGAACGTACACGCACCGTTGTTCGGCCGAGCTCGTGCTCGGTTCTTTGTATACTGACCTGACAAGTGGCCTGGCAGGCAGGCTGGTCTCTCTGCTTACTGGCGGCGGTGTGACCTGGTGTGGAGGGAAAGTTAACGAAAGAATTTTCCCATCAACCCCACTACTACGGATTTTCTTGCATCTGTCACACATGTGACATTTTCTTCCGTTTGAATCTGCCGTTTTGGTGAGCTTTACTGGGAAATATTGGAGTAAAATGATGGATGTCGAATATCCTGATGGATGGAAATGTTGTGGGAATACTAAACATAACAATTTGCTATTGTTTTAGTAAAAAGTCCTTATATGTTCCGAGATAAATAGATAGACTTGTACTAGCTATCGTATTCACCTCTGAAGACTTTACAATAGTGCTTCACCAGCTATCCTGGGTCCTGGGAAATAGGAATACTTTAAATTTGTCAGACAGATCTTTTCGGTCTTTAAGCCGCCACTCAATTGTAATAACATATTCAGTACGTCTCCATTCTTTCCCTCTTATGTGGAAGGAAGTAGTAAGGACTCAATGTGTGTCAATTCAAGAGAAATTTAATAGCTTTGCTAGTAGCAAACTTTCTTTCAACCAAAATCATCCTGTAACTGTATCAGAAATTACGTATGCAGCAAAAATGCCGTTGATTTCCTTTCAGGACATTCCACTTTTATTTAATCTAGAATTATAGGTCAACGTCTTTTTTTATTCGTTAGAAGGTGTCGAGAATTGATACGTTGACAATGTCTCCTTATTTAAAACAACATAGGCATCATGATTCGCAATCGCGCTGCTCCTATTAATGTAAATAGTGAATAGCGGGGTTCGTTCCTAGGAATTGATTAAAAACTCGTTCAAGTCAGCCTTTCACCCGGGTCCTTAACTTGTTCACGCTTCTCATAGTGCAAAGAGGAACAAGAAAGGGGTCCGGCAATAGTTTTCGCATCGTCATGATACCACCAACGAGCACTGTGAGGAGCTCCTGGGGTGGCGATAGTTCTCTCCGTGATTCTTCCTCTTGCCACTTACCATCCATTAAGTACAGTGATACACACCTTATCACTGGGTGGCCCGAGCATTTGGGCGTGCGACCGGGTTAAAATTGAATTTGGCACAATTGAGGAATGCCGTAAATTTGAAATTCCCATAAAAATCATCCAACTTTTGGCCATCAAGGTCTCCTCCCCCCATACCCTCGTTTCCCTATCTACTACCGATCGAATTTATTGACCGTAAAGATTTGGATAGACAACCCTGGTTTGGGGCCCAGTTGCATCGTTCGGTGTGTCAGCTCTGACGACGACCGACTGGCACTAGCCGATGATGATGATGATGCTGGTGAGCTTCCACCCAGTATGTTCGGCTGGCACTTGCTCTCTTGCATCGGATCGGATCTCTCGGATCGGATCTCGTGGATGTTGCGGCTCGGATGCTCGGAGCGGTCTCGTCGGAGTCAGTTTCCACACTACGCAGATGGAAATCCCTTCCTCTTCCTCTTCCTGCGGTCCATAATCACACGTGAAGGTTAGATTTTGAGAGAGCCTGACCTTCACAAATTGGTTGTCACAACAGAGAAACCATGTGACTCACCGCCGAGCCGCCGAACAGAGAACACTCGCCGGCTTTCCAGCTGGGTTCACTCCGATTCGGGGCGGGGGGAGTTCGTGGAAGCTGTATAGCTTTTTTGTTGTTGTTGTTTTTGAAAATTTCTGCCAAAGCATTACTGGAAATTGTGTGAAATGATTTGGGATCGCATCATCTGAAAATGCCGCAATTCCAAAAAACAAGGATTTGGATTATCTCACACACCTCCAAAAGTAAGGACACTCCACATCTCTCTCTGTTTCTGTCTCTTCTGCTCCTCGAAATGCCGTAAATTCTGGCTCCTCAGATGGGATTCCGCGAACTATCGTTTATCATTAGCAAAATCATCCTCGAAAAGACCTCGTTTCTCTGGAACCAGCAGGAGCGCACTGCATCGATAGAACGCTGTGTGTGCCGGCGTTCTACCTACTGGCCATGTACCGCTATGGGCGCCCGTTTCTCTTCGGTCGGCGAGTTAAAGCTTCTCTTCAGCTGATGGCTCTGCAGGGAGGCTCCACGCCTTAGCGAGCACGAACGGGTGTGCCACAAACAAGCCACACAGCACAGCACCGGCAGCCGTCTGTTCTCGTTGCAATGCAGAACAAATACTCAGCAGCAGAGCTTTGACCGAGAGATGGCAAAGAGGCCGCGACCGGCGAGCAGATTCGCCAATCGTGGAGATCGCGAACGAATCACGAAGGAAGGTACGGAGAAGGTGCGACTTGCGGGTTACTTTTTGGTTTAGCTGGACGAGCCCATCTCCGGTTCGGTTCGGGGTCAAATTTGTTAATTTTTTTTTCGTTTTCGTTTGGAGTTTTTGATTTTCAACGAGAGATCACGGTCTCTCGGGCTGTCAATCTCAGGTGTGCTGCCTGCCGGGTCGTTCTCTGGTGTGAGTTTAAAAACGGGCCAAGTGGATTGCTGGATTGCAGCAGCAGATGCAGCAGCAGCTGTCCTTTAGTAGGTCTTTTTCTAGTATCTGATCTATTTTCCTTTAGTTGCTCTTTTTATATTAGACTCAAGGATATTAGTCTTAATAGCTTGTTGGGAAGAAGATAATCTTATCATGAATTTAATATTTGCTTCATTGATCTACAATCCGAGGTTTGTACCCGATTGTGCTCATCCAAACAGTACAGGCACCAGCACCAGCAGCACCAGCTAGAATAATTATCGGATTTATTATTTTATTCTACAAATCCAACCAACCTACCGGTGCCCGGTGCCGGTCCGGAGGAGAAAGGTCCACCACCGGAAAGCTCTGGCCACCGATGACGATGATGGCAAGCGAGAGCCCGCTCGTTGGTGCCGTTTCCACGATGTTTGATGATGATTGTGGTGTGTAAGCGGGCAGAGAAATGAGAGAATCACCGCACCCGAGAGTGAGAGAGAGAGAGAGTTGCAATAACCCTCCGTGCCGGAAACCGTAAACCGGCACACGATCCGGCGGCAGAATCGGCAACCGCGGCGGCGGCCAGAATCTGCTCAGCCTTCCAACCGAACGGAGCTAGAACCCTCCACTGGTGCTGCAGCGCAGGTGCTGTGTCTCTGTGTCTGTGACTGAGGGCGGTGCTGGTGCTCCCGTTTGTTTCCCGAATCTTAATCTGCATTTCCGGCGATCCGGCGAAATCGATCGATCGATACGGTGTGCTTCAGAGAGGTGTGTTGTGGTGTGGCCAATGGTGGCCAATGATGCTACTGCTGCTAACGGTGCCGGACGTGACGGTGCTAATTCGGGATGCTTGTTCTTCTTGCGTCAAAAGAGTGTGCACCGGTCTGGCCTGGACTGGCCTGGCGTGATGGGCTGACCTGGCCCGGCTGGCTGTGTGGCAATCGTGCGTTGTGCATGCTCACACCTGAAACCAAGCAAGAGAGAGAGAGAGAGAGAGAGAGAGAGAAATAGAGGGAGAAAGTGAGAAAGAGAGCATGAGTGTGTGATTGTGTGTAGGTGTAGGCTCTGGAGCCCGATTGCGGATCCACGCATTTTCCCCATCGATGACGACGACGACGGTGTGGTGAATGTGGTCGTGAGCTGGCTGGGAAAGACGGTGAATCAGGTGATTCGGTTTTTCTTGCTACCGTGGAAAATGCCGACTGGTGCCGCGCCGCAGCAAGTTGGAGTAGGTTTGAGCGGTGGACGAAACAGCATGGCATACGCCCTGACACAATCCTGGTAGCAGCAGCCGCTGCTCTGGAAGCTCTCACTGTGCTGCTGCTGCTGCTGCTGCTGGTGGAAGCTCATCCGCAAGCTGAACATCCCTTGACCTCGATGCACAGATCTGGATCACCGGACCACCGGCACGGCCTTCCTCGGAGACCGTTCGATTCAATAACAATAACCGCGTCCAAATTAAATTAAACCACATCTTTGGGCAGGCTTCGTGTATGCGCGAAAGCTATGCTGTAACAATGTTGTTAAGGCCTCTTCGCCAGGGTTCTCGGTTCGGTCAATAACGCTCAGCGCTCTCTTTCATCAAACGCCGCACAAAACAACATCAAACTACGGTCCGGAGGGGGGACCAGTGGAACGAAGAAGACATGATACATTAATCAAGTGATTGCTAGCACACCACAACTCGGCTCTGCTGCTGGATTCTCTTCGATTGATGCGCCCGATACATTGTGTACACCTATAGAAGTGACCGCGCCGGCTGGCTGCATTCCACTTGTGCAATCCGCCCGGTCCCCAATCGATACCAAGACGGATTCTGGCCTCTTCCGCAGCTGGCTGGCATCGCGAAACAACCTTTCGTACCGCGTGTGAGTGTGGCTGGCACACGGTCACACAATTGCCGTCGATTAATTGACTTTAATTGAGTTTCTCCAACCCGAAAGGTCTCATCGAAAGATTGTGTGTCCCATCAACTGGCAGAACGGTGCTTCGGTGTGGTGGCCAGGGTTTGGCCAGGTTGGGGCTCTAATCGCAAACGTGACACGGTGCGCTACACGTCGATACACGTCGTCGATTGACGGTGGCCATTCAGTGTGAACGAGAAGAAGGGGATGCAAAGCGAGAGAACCAAGAATGGCACCACGTCGACGTCGCGATTCGTCGCGATGAAGTGCCTCGATACCACGACACCCAAAGGAAAAGTCTCACGGAATGGAAAAGGAAGAAAGGAAAATGCAACGAAAAGTGGTCGCGGAAAACGCTCCCGTCCCTCTGCTGTACACTTAATCTCACCATCGCAGATTCATCGCGGATCGTGTGTCCCGCGTCGTCGTTCGCCGTTCGCCGTTCGCCGTTCGATCCAGTCCGTGATGTGTGGTTGTGTGTCCTTCGGGGTGTGTTCCGGCGCTTCGGCCACACACCGTGCCGCGTGCTTGACATAATTGGCCACTGTTAAGCTCTCTTCAAGCGATTTAAATCTCGCTAATCGATTTGAATGGCCCATAAAAAAAACGGGCGGAGAGGTGTGCGGCATGCTGGAGAGAATTTTTCGCACCGTTCGCCGTTCTCCGGTTGGTCCGCTAGTACGTACGGGCGTTTCCACCAGCCTTTTCTTCTTCCTCGTTAAAATGCAATCTGCGCTGGGTTAATTTTTATGTCATTGATTGCGATTTCATTTTATAGCTCTTATAACTTATCCAATCCCCGGCCCTAAAGTTCGATCTTTTGCTCCTTGGAGCGATCCAGCTACCTTTAGCAGCCGTTGCGTCTTCGGTGGCTTTTAAGAGCTCAGTTTTGAAGACAATATAGATCTTCTTCAGAATACTGCATCAATCATTGCGTGAGTTATTATATCACCGACACTAACTTCGCACCAGCTACTCCAAGAAGTTGCTTCGCTAGTCGATGAATTTGGATATCGTTTGAAGCTCGCGATAAATCTAAAACCGTCGATAGAATAATATACTCACCAACGAATAGCAGCATGCCACCATTTCCGGTCACTAGCAGCATAGAGAGCATGCCAGAGAGAGGGAGAGAGAGAGAGAGAGAGAGAAGGAAGAGCGATTTAGAACCTACAAGAGAACCGCCTGGACGGAGGGCGTACCCGCAGAATGCTGCGATGCAGAGACGGACGGTTTTCCGCTCGGAATGATAAATTCTCTTCGTCGCGAAATAAATGATCCGGATGATAAACGGATGCTGGGCAGAGGATGGTGGTTCGGGGTGGTCCTGGTCCCAGCAGCTCTTTGATGGCCACCCGGTATGCATCGGAATCGCGAAACTTTCACCAGCATGCCAGCAATGGCCACGTCGCGCCCGCAAGAGAGCTGCAGAGCAGAGCTGCTACCGTACCGTGGGTTTGCTGTGATTTCGGACGATACTGCACGCGACGACCCGGGGACCTCTGGCGTGTTGTTATGCAGTTCAATGTGTCTGAGTCCATTCTAAGCCGTCGGTCGGCCATCGAACAGGAAAAAACCGCGAACTAGAGTGGTGCGCGACTCGTGATGAATCGTTCCCCCGTGGGAAGGGTTGTGGAGGCTTTTCCCACGGATTGGTCAGGTCAGAACTGTTTTTTTTTTGGGAGGATGAGTGCTGTGCGCGTGACTGTCTAAAGTGTGAACCAGTTGTTGTTCTAGTAGCCAAGCTATCTGCAGTGCCTGCTACGTTCACACCGTTGAGTGATTTAGTTTGACGACGACCAGAACACAGCAGACCGTGCACAACAGTAGCAGCGCCAGCACTAATTCTTCATTTCCTTCGCCATTTCGGCCGTTCAACTTGTACCTTCGCAAATTGGATGCTGTGTTTCATATTACTCCTCTTTTTAGTTTTATTGCCCTTTTTCTTACCTCTTTTTTTGTTGCAATTTTCATTTCGTGCAGATTTACCGGCTGTGTTTGAGGAGTGTTTGCTTTCCACACCGCGGAGTGCGCTTTGCTTTATTTCTGGTGGGCTTTTTAGTTTCGCACTAGGTATGTATTAATTATCTTTCTTTCTTTGTGCTTTTTTCGTTTCGTTTTCTTCTCTTTTTCCTTTTATTTACTTCAGTATATCGTTTCTCACGTTTGTTCGCCTCGCTACCGTTCTTAAAATCCCCACATCATCGTCATTAGGCGCATTATGGAGAGCCTTCTTACTGCCTTCGCATTCTCGTGTTTCATTCTCGAGCCCTCTTCCGGCTTGTACGTTTCCCTCGGACGTGGGTTTCGCGAAATATCTCATCTACCAGGTGTTCATGCGTCTCTGCCTGTATTTTGCAGTGTGTTTCGCTGTACCTTTTCAAACAATTACATTAGCTCCATTTCATGTGTTTTTTTTGTTCCCTTTCTCCTGCTCTGGTGCCGTCCTTTCCCTCCACCGAAACGGGCTTTCTCGTTCTCCACCTTTCTACAACGCGCGCGCATGAGGGGTTGCACCAGACACAATCCCCGTTAGCTTCGGGGTGGATTAAAATTTTGCAGTTTTCGTTGCGTACCCTAACATCGCCACCGTGGCAGCATGGCCGGTGGTCGAGGGTTTGCGAATTTTGGGGGTAGCAGTAAAACATAAAACAAACCCGACACACATGCCACACTGTGGCGGTGCTGACGGTGACGGAAGCAGCAAACAAATAAAAAAAAACAAAACTGCAGCTGACGAAAGTCCTGGAGCTTGTACCGACAGGCACCTAGGGGTGATGGATGGATGGATGGATGGTTGGAGATGCATGCACAAAAAAATAGGGGAAAAAAAAACTGCACCAGGAACCATTTTCGAGACAGCTGCTGACACTGGGTGGTCTCTCTCTTTCGCTCTCTGCTCACGAATGCACCGTGTATCCTGACCGGTGCAGATGCATGCGGATATTTCCTATGACGAGAGGACGATGACACATCAGAGTGTGCATGTGTCTTTTCCGCGATCGTTTCTCAAATCCTTTCGGTCAATAAAACTTCAATTTTCAGCGCGTTGAAACCAGCGAAACCAGGGGCCACGAGCTCTTCTGGCCGTCATCGATCCGGAGCGGTCGCGGAGAAGATAGATGACACACCGGATCGATACCGGTCGGAACAATTTCATTGAAATAATCTAGTGCTAGTGCTCGGTGACTGGGCCGGTGGAGCGAGAAACGAGAAAAGCAGCTTAGCGTTATTGTGGCGCATAAAGCGGGGGTTTAAGTTACTGCTCCTGCAGCAGCAGCAGCTGATGCGTTGGATTGCTGACCCGCAATCGCATTGGAGCGCTTATTGTCTTTAGCCGATTGCAGGGGAGAGCATTGCCGGGAGCATTGCATCGCGTAAATCATGTTTGATTCTCCACCGAGCGAGCATTATTTGGCCCGAAATTAGGCCATTTGAAGCGTGAGTTGTGTTCGTTTTACCTTGGTTATGACATTTTGGGATGGGTCACAGAAGTTATCCCGTTTGGAAGAATCGTAACGAGTTGCTTTAAATCCCGCATCACACAATTATCTGTCACGTATCACTAGAGATACAAATAGATAATAGTTTCTTCAATAGTTAAATGGACTTTTAAGAACCATACTAACCGACTTTGAAGGACCGAATGCTACCTGAAGTGTCCAAGGATAAGAAGAGCAACGAAAAACATTGCAAAAGTGCTCCTTTAAACTCAATTTAGAGCAATTTAAGAAGTAAGGACTTCTCTCTACCATCGCAAGTACTTCATGTTCTGCTGGGGAAATGACTTCTCTCTCGAGAGGACTATTTCTAAGGGCAGCACTTGAATCGTTTTACGGTCAGAAAAGTTCAGGAATTGCTTGGTGTGCTAACAAGCTGCCTTTGCTAGCTGCCTGTAGCGCTGTACTAGTTGTAGGTAGTATGTTGATGGAGAAAATTCAAAATGAAATGAAGTTTAATGTTTACATTACTCCGGTCCACCCCCCGGGGGAGGCATTGTACCGTGTGTCAGTCAGTGCTAGTCACTACCTACTGCCAGCACCAGAAACACTCATTAAACAATCTCGCCAAGATGAACCCGCTGGGGCGGTGAAGCTTTTTTAAGAAATGGCAACCTGCACCGTTGTAGAACCTGCATTGTTTTACGTGGGCGTCCTGGATCATACGGCCAAAGAGCAGGAGCAGTAGCGCCCTGCTCACAGGACAATAGACCCAAAGGCCCCTCGGCAGACTCTTTTGCCATAAGAAGTGTACTTAACGGCTGCTCGGTATAGTTGCACCGTAGTTGCTGCACTGCACCGCTGCCGGAGAGGGAAAAAGGGGTCTTTTCTTCTCAGGTGACGACACACCGGCTGGCTGCCTGGTTGGCTGGCTGGCGAGCTCTCTTCAAGGGTTGTGCGATGCGTCGACGATGGTGGGCAAGTGTCGCATGGGAGCGTTTAAGATGAGCTTCGCGCCTTGAAGTCACTTTTCTTTCACAGCAAACGGGTGGCGCAAAAAAAAAAACAAAAAGGAAAAAGAGACTGGTAGAAAGGAACTAGCAAGAAAGCGGAAGAAGGGGGGACCTTTTACAGAATCTTGCTTTGTTGGTCGTAAATCGGGAATTGAATTTCCCATCAGCCTGGCTCAGGAAAATGGATGGTTATTGTAAAGCAGCTCGCTCGTGCCGCTGCCACCAACGGTACGGCCGGACTCTCTTTCTCTCTCTTTCTCTCTCGTGCTCTTTACGACTCGACTTGGACTTTTACTTGCCTCGATCGCCCGCCCGGCATGCGCCATGCTAGCCCATAAAAGTGTCACCATGAGCCTTTTATCGGAAATTTAAGGTTTCCGCTGTGAACCCGCGGTCCGTGCGGGTCCGTGGGTTGCACACCGTGGGACTAGGGGATCCGCGGGCTTCTTCAGTTGCGCTGCCAATTATCTGCGCCGAAAACGGTGCCAACAATGGTGCAATCGCGATTCGCCATTGAACGGCCGGCGCTGGGCAGCACTTCGCTCTGCTCTGCTCTGCTCTCTGCTTCACCACTATCTGTCTGTCTGTGGCAAGAAGTTGACTTTTGTGCGGTTTCCTTAATTAAGGACTTCGCCTTCGTGGCGTACCTTCCTGGAGCTGCAGGTCCAGTGGCGCTGTTCCGTCGTCCGTAGTTTGAGGTACGTTTTTTTTTCGGCGCCTTCGTGATATGCTTCACCGGTAACGAGGTGAAACAGTGATGGCCGAGTTTCCTAATTGCATTACACATTACACAATCGAACGCCCAATGGGGCCAGATTGGGGCGCACATCAGAGGATTCGCAGTTCCGGAGTTCGTTCGAGTATTTAAAAAGAACTTCAGTGGCCGGTTCAGCTTTAAAGTCTGAACGCGTTCCGATGCGTGCTATTAGATTCTCATATCAGGGAGTCATCATTAGCAACAGTTTACGAGACGAGCGTGCGTTTTAGTGATAATCATAATAGCTTCGATGAAAGCGATAGAAATCCTCTCGGGTACCCTTCTCACCAGGATCATTATCTTGGAGAAGTGATGGTCCTCTAGATTTGATGATTGTTTGATCCTGCCCTGATACGTATGCTCTGGCGTATGTGGTCCTTGCTTTCTGCGTTTTATGGCTCGTATAGTTTAGTCGGCTGCGTCCAACATTTGTGTCCAATTTTTTTCTCGTACGGTGTTCGAGAGCAACAAAATTGTTGTATTGTTGTTGTTGTTGCTACTGGTGTTGATGAGAACATGAGGGCCACGCATGATGAGCTTAGTTTTGTCACATGGAAATCCTAATGATGGCTCCCATTTCGTGTCTGAATTAAATTAAACAAAATGGACTGTCGAGGTGTGGTGCGTTCACTGCGACAAATTTCCAAGAATAACAGAGGAGATCCCAATCCATGGCATTCCTTTTAGGTGTCCTGAATTTCCCTCCTTTCCCTTTTGCTTCCTAAAATTGCCATTGTCGTACATTTGACACTCGTGTTTTGGGTTTGCAAAGTGAAATTGGGTTTTCTGCGGGGGGTGTCTGATCTCCATTTAACTCCACGCTCCACGTAAACGCTCTTCCGTAGGACATCCTTTCACTCCGAAGAAGGCCTTCACCTTCTCCCATCCTTGGTATCCTTCATTTTTATGCCATTTGCTTGCGGCAAACGGAACGTTCTCAACGATGCCTTCTACCACCTTCCTTCATACCTTCGAGCCAACTGGCCTGTGTCAATACGAAGCAACAGACCAACATGGATGGGCGGTGGTGTAATGCGATATGATAATAATCCGTTCGTTTATTTTCACACTCACCGAGGCGAAAGAATTAAAGTACCAAAAACAAACCGTCTCCAGCCCAGGGGCAAATGCATTTTCTACCGCTTTTCCCGTTTTCGCCATTTCCACGTTAGCTTTGGTTTTTTGCTTTCCGGTCTACAACGTTTTTTTTTTCTTCTTCTTTTTGTGTTGCTGCTACTACGGCCCGGGTTGTTCGTGTGCGTTGTTCAGGCTCATGATAACGCTCTCTCCTTCTCTCTCTCTCTGTGTTTGTATTTCCGACCGGTTGACCCCTCCCCGGGGAGATGGACTGGTACCTCGTGATACCTGGTTCTTTTTTTTTCTCGTATAAATATATGTTTGTCCTACTCGTCGTGTGCCCGGGAACCGAAAACCTCGGAGGGACTCTCGTTGGGTACGGATATTGTGAACCCCCAAAACGCCCCCGAATGATAATTTCTATTCCCGTCTCAGTCTCTGTCACCTGTTTGTACAAGGTCAAGTTGTAACGACTCGACGTTCGGGTCCATGTTTCTGTTTCTGGATGCCCCGCAAGCAATGAGTGAAATGGAAACGGTAGCGTGAGTCAACAACCGAGCCTCAACAATCACGCAGTGATGGTTGCTTAAGAGGACCCCGGCCCACCTTGAGTGCACGCGTCAGCGGGGAGAGGGATGCGTTGTTTTGTGTAAAAGTTTGGTTGTGCAAAAATAAATAAAAAAAAAAACCCGGTGAGAAACCACCGAGCAGCGAGCGAAAGCAGCCCCCCGTTGGAACCGCAGAAGGTGGGCCGTGCTGATAGTGCAAAGTGCGAAGGTGCTGGTGATGCTCCGCAGCACCCTGGAAAGTCGTGCCAAGTGACCTCTAGACGACAAGCGCGGTGACCACGGCGAGTGTTTAAAGTGCGAAATCAACCGGAAAAAAGGGGGGGGGGGGCTGCTTCTGTGGAGTGATTGTTTGCCAAATAGTCGTCGGCAGCAAACCAACCCCTGGCGCATTGGAGCACTGGAGGTGGTGAAGTGAAGAGAAGGAGTGCGAGTGCGACAGACTGAGGCTGATCGGTGGCCACGGGAGCAAGCCTCTGGGAAAAAGTGCGTCCCACGGCCACTCCCCTTCATATTTGATTGTCTTCCCCCCCTTCGCGGACGGAGCTACCAAACGGCCGCCACGTTGGAATACCAGGAGGAAAGTTGTGCGTGCTCGCACAGCGTGGAAGCCCCGGCACCATCCTGCTGCAGGTAATGTTCCACCGCCCACACCGTGATTGTCATCTTTGTGTGTCTGTGTGCGCGTGTATGTGTGTGTCACATTTTCCGAGCACCGTCCAACATGAAAAAACGGTCCTGAACAGGCGTCTACGGTCCCAAGAGCGCGCCTCGAGTCATTACGGTGCCCATTTGTTCTCGAGACGTTCTTGTTCGTGGCCCCAAACGGTCGGTCGGTGCTGGCACTGGAAATAATGTTAAAATTTCCCTCCTGATTTCAATGATTGGCCTGCAGGCTGACTGTGACCACCGTGTTCATCTGTGCTGGAAATGGAAATGGAAAACGAACGAACGTTGAAGAAGAGCCCGAAAGGCCGGGAAGGGGGGGGGGGGGGGGGGGGGGGGAGATCGCCTGACATCGCATTGGTGGCAAAAGGAGCTGCGAGGAAAAAGCTGAAGCAGAAAATCGCTTACAAACACACTAATAACGCGCTAGTCACATACACTAGGTACAGACACAGAAGCTGCTCCAGTCGGCCGAAGAGGTTGACCTTTCTCTCTCTCTCTCTCTCTCTCTCTCTCTCTCTCTCTCTCTTTCTTTGTGGCAGATGAAATCAGAAAACATTAATTCCATCCTTTTGGTGCCGTTTGGTGTGATGGAAGCAAACCCCTTCCCCGGTCACACCGGCGAGTTGGTCGAGAAAAAAAACGCGGACAAGCAAAAATATCGGAACAACATTCGAATATTTGCCCGGCCGAGAAGCCTGCTCAAAGGATCGAAGCTTTCATGGCTGTGTGTGTCTTTCTTCTTTGGTGGAGCCCTGGACAGCCTGGACATTGATCTTTGCTGCGAGAATGTGTGTTTTTTTGCTCTTCCGATCTTATAGATCGAAGCAAATGGCCAACCAGCAGCCCGCTACCAAGCCCACTCAAGCGCCGATGATGTCTTCGGTCCGTTAGGTCCAGTTCGCTGGAGAAAAGTTTGCCAAAAAGTTTCTCGACACAGAGAGAGAGAGAGTACCCCCGTTGGGAGTTGGAGTGTCTGTCGGAAGTGTTGATGCAGCTTGTGCTTCTTGCTGCTGCAAAGGTTCGTCCGTAGATTGTGCATTGCATCGCGGGAATCAACTCCTTCCAACTCTCCCTTTTCCCAGCTTAGGTCAGTCCGTCCGTACGTTTGTTTAGCAATCTGGTTACAGGTGCTGCAGTTGTGATGCAAGATGCTGGCTAAATATTGGTTGCTTCTGGTGCCACCGCTGGTTGCAACAAACAGCAGCGCTAGCAGCAGCAGCAGCAGCACAAATTGCACGACAGCACCGCGATGGATTACGATGGGGAGTTTGCAATCAGGCCCCGTGGGGGCGCTGGGTGGTTGCAAATTTGTAAAACTTCTCGCCGTTGTTGCTGCGCGATGGGATGGGGCCGGTAATCGGATTGTGGCCGGGTGTCTTCGTGAGGCGGGCGATAAGCGTGGAAATTCACGGAGCGAAGGATTTTCCCGCTTTCCTTTTTTTCCCATTACGGAATTCTTTATCATCTCCCATTTTTTATCCGCTTCCGAGCGACTCGTTCGCTCGTTCATTAATTTGGCCAACGAGACACAGCGCCACCAACGCCCCCAAACCCAAGGCGAGCCTAATTTCTCACTGCACATTGCGCACCAGTCGAACGCTTTAATTAATCACCAAACGAATGTCCTTATTTGTATCTTCCTCTTCGTCGCAAAAAAAAAAACACACCGGAGTTCCACGGTGCGCGTGACTTTGCCGGGAATGGATGCAATGGAGACCGTGCCCGGGCGCACATGATGCCACGGCACACCGGACGGGAGAACGTGAGAAGCGGAATAAGTTATCTCGCGGCTCGCGGTTCGCGGTCGCGACTCGAGTGGCTGCCGAAATAATGGTCGCCCCGGATATGCATGCATGTTCTGCCATTCTGCTGGGCGCGCGAGCATTGCTGCTGTTACGTGAGCAGCCCGTGTGCTGGCTCCTGGCTTGGGCCCGGTGCGAGGAGGGCTTATCGTGAGCATAATAAACGAGCCCGGTCCAAAGTCCTTAACTGCTCTGTGGTGCGCGCGCTCGCTGGCCTGCATTACAGGCGTGGCAGACGTACGCGCTGGGAAGGGGTTGAAAGGTAGGCGTGCGCGCAGGGGGGATACCCGGAATGTTGATGAGCAATTGTTACGCTTTGCTGAAGAGAAATAACAGTACACCGACGACGACACCGGCAACGTGACAGTTGATTCGCTTTATTTGATTTAAAATTCAGTATTTTATCTTCTGCATTGGGCGTATTTTTGCTTTTTTTTTTTTAGAAAAAGTGGATGGCCCAGGTTGTTTACAAAACAATATTCCGGTATACTGACTTCAAGTTGGTGCAGAATAACTAATAGTTTAATGGCAGGTTTTGATTCCTGTTGAAAGCATAAATCATGATACGCTTAAAGTTCTTTAGCTGGAGCTGAACTTAGCTAAAAATAGCAAATACTATTATTTGTATAATTTTATTGAGACCTGAGAATATGAAGATCTAAGGATCTGAGGATTATTTAGTGAGATAACTAAGTTCTGGTAGAAGGACGAAGCTGGGACTGTATACCACGTATATAGTACCAGTGCCCACATACGCCTCTGAGACTTGGACACTGTCCAGAACGGACGAAGCCCTTTTAACCCCGTTCGAGAGGAGAGTACTCAGAAGGATATTTGGCCCCGTATGTGAGGAGGGACGATGGAGAAGCCGATACAACGCAGAGCTGTACGCATTGTATGGCGATCTCACTGTCGCGCAGCGCATGAGACTCGCCCGGCTTCGGTGGGCTGGGCATGTCATGAGAATGGCAGACGACGACCCAGCCCGTAAAGTCTTCTTAGGCCTTCCGGATGGACATAGAGGGCGTAAGGGCGTAGGCCCAAATCGAGGTGGAGCGACGGTATCGGCATTGATGCCAGAATAGCTGGACTTTCGACTTGGCGGATGACGGCGCTCGATCGCGAGCGGTGGAGGAATCTTCTGTGGCAGGCCAAGACCGCTCGTCGGTTGTAGCACCGGATAAGTAAGTAGTAACTAAGTTCTGGAAAACTCCTTCCGGAAAGTGACAATAAAATGTTAGACAACTGTAAATCCAGGTGCTAATGATCCATGCTATAGTTGTATATAAAAGTCCCTTTCTTGCCGAGTGTTGCGAAGTTTGCTGATTCTGGCTGAATCTAATTCCAATCCAATTTATCTGAATCCTTGATATACCTATATGTTTTCCATACGAATCTGTGTCCTAACTCTGACAAACATACACTTACATTACTGATTGCGTATGTATCGTAAAGCGGACACTTACTCAAATAATAATCTCACAAGCAGGTGTATCACATATTCGTTAACACCCTCGTAAAAAAGGATAAAAAAGGAAGATCCTACTGGCAAGCTACTACCCACATCAGTCATCGCGTGCCCGTGTCCTGGAAGTGCTCCTTCTCGCTGTTCGACGTAGTATTCGGGATGTCCTTGCTGTTGTCGTTGTTGTTCGGTTGTTTGGAATTTGCATCCAACTCCAAGAGGCAACTGCTAGCTACGCCTCGCACATAGTGTGCGATTTCCGAGCACAATGGTCTGTTTGGTCGGTTAAGTGTGTGTAAACATTTTATCGAGCCACGGCCACACGCGGAATGGCGGATTCCAGCGTTCATTACGCGTGCTACCACGTGCCGCACACGTGATACCTGAGTAAAGGTAACACTCCCGCACCTGCTTCTGCTCCTGCTCTCCTGCGAGCCTCAACACGGGGTTGATTATGAATAATTTGTGTAAAACCAAGACCATAACACACCACCGGGAGCTGTATGTATGTTTTGAGCGTTGGTTTAGCCATTGTTTGTCAGCTCGTTGAACGGAGGTTGCGTAGGAGAAGCGATGTCATGCTTTCTGGATTCCTGAATAGGAGCACATGTCGGGGGGAACCATCAACCGTCACCGATCCACGTCATCCAATGTGACGTTCATACGCGATCCTGTCACCTTCGGGTACCCACGTCCCATCTCACATCGATGCCTGACTGGTCGATTCTCTGCCGAGGTTAGAGGTTTCGGTTCACATTCCAGTGGCCAGGACGGCAGGAGCAAAAAAAAAAATATCCCCAAAACCATGTCAAGCCTGCTGCTGACGTACACTCTACGTGACCAAAGGACCCCGGCCCATCCCGATTGATTGACGTACGAAACCCACAAGCCCCCCGGAACCCTCGGAGGAGTGCATGAGTGCCCGAAAATGGTCGTGGCGATGCGAGAGCTTGATTGACGGCATGTGCGCCATGGCGCTGCGATCGACGAGAAAGGAAGGCGCTACGAGGGCGATAATGAAAATTGTCACATATTGGCGGAGGAACCTTTCCGACCATTGAGTCACTCGCGGCATTGGCGCAGGAACTTACGCGGCAGCTGCTGGTAACTGCACGATGCACCGCAAACCAACAAGCGGCAGCGAGCAGCGATATGCGGGATGTGGGAGGAATCTCTCTGGAGAATTTATGGACGAACGAAGTCGAGGTGGTCCCGTCGAGGGCTGCCTGTGTTCCGCGATACGCAGCGTAGAACGCTGGGTAAGGCTCACAATTCTGAAGGCATCATTTACCAGCCTTCGACGGAGTTGGTTCTAGCGGAACCTTTTTCGGGGGCCAACCTACGCAGCATTAAAAAATCATGCAATCACAATCCTCTTTCCGTCAGCAGGCACCGTCTGCGGAAGGATTTCCATGCTCTTTTCTCTCCCTATCCAAGGAGGGAAAGGTTCTTAACGACGACCCTTTCCCACTGGCAGTGCGTATGGAAGTGTGCGTATCGGAGGAAAATAAAACAATCCTCGTACATATATCTCCTTCCATGAAATGCGCTAGATGTAACCTACTACTACTGCTAGGCTAATACGGTATTAATATATGCAGAGAGCGAGAGAAAGCGAGATACTACATGGCATTGCTTGAAACACAGATTGCTCCTCGGGCTGGAAGACCCCAGGGGCAAAACAAGGGGCCCATGCCATGTTGTTCATCTGATTTCACTTCGCTGCGTTCGGGGGAGTTTACTCATTTAACCGCATCCGGCATGTGTGCAATGTTTTGCCAAGTGCCTTGGGCATTTGCATACGACATGCAATTTCCAGCTGACTTGGTTCGATGCTTGGCCCACCGAATGTTATTCTTACGAGCGCACTGGAAGACATAACAACGTGATGACGAGATTTTTTCATTTGAATAAATGAAGCATTTGAGGCGTGTCCTACAGTGCAGATGCTGATGCTGCGGCTGCTTGAAGCATCACTTTAAACTGTTTAGCTATTTCCACTCAATGCTCCGAGCAGTCGTTGAAGATTTACTGGAAGTGGAAAACTCGAGAGCATTCCGTAAGACTATTGATGGTGACGGAGTCCTTTCTTCTGCACAAAAAACAGCTAAGGATTATCGGCATGCCGGGAGGATAAAATGTTTTTGGGGGGCCAGGCTAGAAAGCAGAGAACGCGTGGCGGGGCACGGATTGAACCCAAAGCCCTCGGTCGGCATTTCACTGACAACTGACGCCGCATCAATGACGCGAAGATCATACCGCCGGGGCATTACAAAGTTGAAAGCTGTCCTGCCGGCAAGCTTTCGCCTTTGAGAACGTTTTTAGGAAAACGTTTTGAAGATAAAATTCGTGAACACAACCACTCCGGTGGCAGATGAGGGAGGGCGATACAATGGGGATGATGAATGTTTCTAAATCCTGTGCGCTAGCTAGCTCTACCGGTCTACCTACCACCTGAAAGCACTTAAATGGGATCGTTGCTACAGATTGACATTTGAAAGGTGGCGGCATACCCACCACTCAATTGCTCCCTGTTTATGCTCTTGAATATGCATTAGCCACTCTTTCGATGAAGCGTTGCTCTTCCTGATTTATGGACGGCACTTGCATTGGCAGGGACATTTTTACATTCCATTTATTTTTTTCCTTTTTTCATGAATGCTGATCCTTTCAAGAGTATTGTGTAAAATTCTTGGATCAACCGAAGAGAATCTGAAAAAGATATTGATTTTTGAAAGTGACGCGCCTCATGCAGATTCCATTCATCGCTCGCTACTTTGAAGCGCGTTTCCGAAATCCATCGTTTTCAAAGTCGGTGCCCATCGTAGCATAAATATTGCTAGACCAACCGATAGGAAAATTTAAACACACAATCTGTGCACTATTTGCCAGTTTGCCTCGTCGAGTTTTCATAAAAATTGTTGACACTTTTTTTAAAACAATTATGTAAAACTCGTTTTTTTAGATAATATCGCAAAAAGCAACTTCAAAATGCTGCGAAAAATCAAAAAATTACAAAATCTACAAAAACTCGACGGAGCTACTTGGATAAACTTATAATCTATGAAAAGAATATTGATTTGCATTTTTCTGATGACCCATTAGGTAGCTACGATGGTTACCGTTTTTGGTTCGAATCAAAAGACTTGCCCCTGAAGACTTAAGCGACGAACCCGGTTTGATAAGTGATCAATCCAGCACCATTACAATGTGATCATTTTTTTACTTCAAAATGCTGCCAAAAAAGAAAAAATGGGATATTCTATAAAACATCAATGGTACTACCTAGATAAACTTGTAATCTAACAAAAAAAGTGCTGATTTGTAAATCTCGGATGACCCATCACGCGGCTGCGAGGGGCACCTGAAAAAGCACCTTTCCGCAGACACGACTTCCTAAATTTGATGTCATGGGTGAAGTTTTTAACAAATCTCTATCAAAATAGAACCAAATATTTCTGAAAAGTTATAGATTTACGTGACATTCACTTGAAATAATTAAGCTGAATGGTTTCTTCACAAAAAATCATGAACCCTCATTTGATCCGAATTAACTTTAACCTTAGTTACCTGGTATCGAATTTTGGACACATTTTTATCGTAATGAACCATGCCGGACGTATAAAAAGGAATTGGAGGAAAACAAAATAATGCGGCTCAATCGACTAACCACCGCAGTGGAGCTAATCCGCCACTAACAAGATGACCACATGCCGGTGGATGGCCCAATGGATGAAAACCAATGGATAATATGCAAAACATACGCTCGCGCTTATCAGCTAGTGTCCTGTCAGCGGTATAGAATCAAGTTGTATCTTGTCTGTTGGATAACTAAGCACATTAATTAGAGATTAAAGGCTTAGAGGGCGACACGCAATGATGCGCCTGGTGTACTAGTTGCAATTCTCGATCCCTTTGGAGGAACAGGAATTTAATCATAACTCACACGCCAATTCACGGCACGAGGGAACCATATTGCTTGATGGTGGACATGTTTTATGGAATTAATCCCACAAATGTCATCATCGGTGTGAGTGTGCGAGTTGGAAGTAATTGTTTTGAACAATTTATGAGCCTCATCCATCAGGAGTCTCGTCGCCGCTCACCGTCGTCCCCGTGGGAGGAGAAGCGACCGGATCGATAACAATCAATTGATTGCATATTGACAAATGTGATGTGCAGTGGCAGGCCCCTCGGGGGAGGAATATCGAACGCATTGGCATCGTATCGCATTCGTGGGAACTGCATTGTCCCGAGGTGTGCCAACGCTTGGATCGAATTGAACGGGAAGGCAAGAAAAAAATGTAAAAAACCTTTTCTCCGGCGAGAGAGAGAGAGAGCAATGTGTGCGGTTGTCTATTGCCTCCCTCGACGACCACCATTCTTCTGGTGGTGTCCTGGATCTGGAGAGAGGGTGATGCAGATCCCCCACGATATGCTAAATTGGGAGAAAAAGGTAGCCGCAGCAGAATTGGATGCCAATCAAAAGGTGGTGCACTCGTGGCGTGGCGTGCGAAACTCGGTGACACTCGCTGTCGTCCACGGCCTCCTCGTGTCACTTGCAATCAGGTAGGTTGGCAAATCAGTCAAAGGGGTTGACGATTTTTCCCATCCCTGCTGCGAACGGGTGCTACGGGTTCCGGTTCCGTCCGTGCGATGCAACGACGAATACGATGCACATCGTCATCGTCTCTGTCGCCGTTGTCGTCGTCGTCGTAGGCGTTGTCGGGTCTGTTAGGTAATTGAATTACGCCAATCACGTCGAAATAGTTCAATTGAGTCAATCGGACAGACCGACAGACGGGCTCGAGCACGTGGTACATTCGCTGAATGGTTGAATAGTAGGCCGTTTGACGCCCCGACACGCGAACGCACAGTTGCAGTTTGATCCCGGGCGCGAGAAGTTATCTTTTCTTGCCCTTCGACGAGTCTCGTACCGTGGGACTCAATTCGTGGGGAGCCGTTTGGGTCAGAAATCGATTTGCATTTTTAAATCCCGTGGCACCGCATGCTGTGCACCCTGCTGCTGCGTTATGCTGCTGCGGTTCTTCAGGTTCACTCCTTTCGATCAATTGGAGGTCGAAAACCGCTCACGGGTTGTGAGCTCACCACATTCTTGGTGTATGCTGCTGCCCTTGAACTTTGGGTTTTTTGGGAATCTTGGGGCATTGCACTTTCTTTCACACCTGTGCTTTTGTGTGTTCTTGGTTGTTCTTCTTTGCTTTGTGCTCTGATGCGCCGATAAACGAGAAATCAACGAGTTGGAAAAATAATATCCCAACTATTCAAAAGCTTATTGTAACAAGTCTAGACAGCATAATTGTTTAATGTCTGGTGAGCTACCATTAAGTCCTGTGCTAAGATGAAGCATTTCATCAAACAAAAAAGTACAATTAGCATCATTTGCACCAAGTTTTGCACCTTGCATTTCTTGCAACAAAAAAAAAAAAGAGTGCAATCATGACTGTCGACCATTTAGCATATCTTGAATACCAGCAGAGAGCAACGAGAGGACAAAAAGATCGAGAATGCACCTTCGCGAAAGAAGCGGAGAGAGTGGTACACAAATAGGAGGTAGCCAGAACCAATTCATCAATCCAGGAGGAATGCTGCCCGGTCGACCACGAAAGGAATTTCGCAGTCCTCTGCTCCGCTGTGTCCGGTGTTCTCCTCCATTAGCTCTTGCTCCAGCCAACCACCATGCCGACAAATGGACATTTAATTTCATTTGACTCAGCACCGACCGGCCACGCTTCTTCTTACGCCCTCGTCCTCGTCGTCGTCGTCGTGTCCTTTCCTTGCCATTCTTCATTCTTGTGAGCTTTGATGCGCTTGCAAAGAAGCCGGAAAACCGGGACCCAAGCACAAAAACTGCGGGACACCCTACGTTGTGAGGGCGGTGTCTGCAAGCGCCTTCGCCAAATAATGAACGGCCAAATGTGCGAAATTCCGGCTTCCAGCTGAGCGGATAATTTCTATGTTTTTTTTTTCTTCTTTTCTTCAAATCTCCCTCTTGGCTCACAGAACGCGCAGCAGCCAGATGATATGGCTGGCTCGCTGGCTGGCTGACTGGTAAGCGAGAGAGATGAAGGCGAAGGCGAAGACAAATCAGTTTCCAATGAAGCGCAGGGCGCGGGTTGCGGCGAGGAAGAGCATAACTCTTGCCGCATGTATGCGTGTGTTCGTGAACTTAAGTGAAGTTTCAATAATTTATTTGGCTGTTTAATTTAGCGAACACTCGATTGCCCACCGCTCAATCGATAGACGCCAGATGTGGTGGGCCTCCGGCACCGGGCCCCGGCTGTTGGCCAACAGTCGTCCCATTTGTTGGCTGCTGCTGTTGCTGCTAATTGAATCCGATAGGACGCACCACGTGCAGGCGAAGACGGCCCTTACGGTGCGCCATCTTGTAGCCCGAGTTTTTGTTGGTCGGTCGGTCGGTTGGTGGTATTTTCGGTGGAATTTTTACAAAATTGGTCCCTCGCGACTTGTTAAATCCCTCGTTTGTGCGCTCTCTCTCTCTCTCTCTCTCTCTCTCTCTCTCTCGCTCGCTTTTGCTCGCTTGCTCGCTCTCTCTTACAAGTTTTCGGCTGCGATGTTTAGCAGCAAAACACCAGGCACCGAACTAATGAATTCTCGCGATGGGCGAAATTCGGTCGTCATTGTGGAATGGTAAAGTTTAACCCGCTTTGATGACGCGAGCGCGAAAAGATGGTTGGTTCGCGAGGAAAAGTTCCAAACCACCACCGAAAAAGAAAAGTGTGGAAGTGCGCGGTGCCGGGTACTTTTCTTAACTTTGGCCCCCACCGAAAAGCGCCGCATGCTGACTGTGGCTTGCTGACTTATGCTTCACCACGGGGAATGGGATGGTCATATCTGGCGCTGAGGGCGCTGGCGAAGGGCAGAGGACCGTTGTTTTACGATGTGACATTTATCTTGTCACCCACCACGCCATCTCGTTGACTTTGAGCAGATGAAAGTAAAGGGAGAGGATGGTAGTTGGGATTGTGGCTGGAAATATCATTCCGACCACTGTCGCGATGATGCGCTAACATAAGCGTCGCCTTCGTCGTCGTCGTCGTCGTCGTCGTCGTCGCGAACAGTAGCGCGTCAACACGCCAAACTTGTCGGTGGGTGTGTGGTAATGCAATTAGGAATTGGGTACTCTCTGCGAGGTAGAGAGAGAGAAAAAAGACAGTGAGTAGAGTTTGTCAATTCAATTTACCACCAACTTTATGTAAATCAATCTTGAATTGCTTTCCAAAAAACAAGCGTAGCAGCAAAACTGTGTTCTCGGACTACCGAAAAACCTCCTTCACGTCTCATCCTGGCCACCAGGTCGTCGCTAAACTGCGCCCGTCTGTGACTACTGTGAGAACCGAATGGCAGGTAGCCAAATGAGGGATTGATGCTGGCTATGCCTGTTCCTGTCTGCATGCTGCTAGCGCTCTGGCCATGATCTACTTCCGATCTACGTGCGAGTAGCACTCGTTGCTAGAATCTCTCTGTGACGACCACACCGCAGTGACCTGAGAATTCACACTTAAAATGCCACAAAAAGGCCGCGCTAAATCTGGGCAAATCCGCTGGAGAGCGAACACTCTCTGCCAACGGACAGGTGCATTCACTGGCAGTGAGACAGGACGTCGTCCTTTGCCATCCTCACGACGACGATGATGGAGGCCAATCAAGAATGCGCTTCAGGAGGGTGGATGAAAATGGGTTTCGAGGGTGGCGGTGTATGCCATTAATGGGTCCGATTGTGTACCGCAAATAGAAAAACGCTTTTCATCAACGACCAGCACGGAGCACGAGAGGATACTCGGGAGAGAGCGAGAGAAGGCATCTAACGTCCTGTCACCTGCCAACCCGTACCTGAAGTGGACGCTTCTCGACCGTCAATGGATGGTTGAATGCGGGACAGGAAATCATGCTTGTGCTGGTGGGAGTTGCCCACACCCCACCACGGCAGAGCTCTGTCACCGATGCGGACAATGGCAATGGCCGTTTGTGGGGCTTCCGGGGTTACAGTACCGAGATTCCCAGTTTTCACTCCTTTGATTACGGGTGTTAGGAGCGAGAGAATGGGTGAAGAAGCAATCGGAGGTGTAATGGAAGGCCAATAGGCGCGCGGGCAGAGCATGTGTGCATCTAGGTCATGTGTCCCCAGTGGACACTTGAGTAATTATGCTCTTTTCTCACATTAATTGAAATCGGCATTCCACGGGAGCGTCACAGATCGTCTTTGTTGCTCGTGTTTCTGTACATTCCTACAAGCTTTTCAAAGGTCCTGGCATTACGAAAGGAAGCTTTTGTTTTGTTATAATACGTTTTATCGTATACCCGTTCTTTAACAGTAGCATAAAATATGATGTGAATATTTCAAACACTAGGAGAGATTTCATTAAAAAAAAACGATCCTGCAAAATGTAAAGTGTTTTTTGGCACTATTTGTGCAGTTTAATTTCATTCCCTTTAGTAACACGCACCCCAATCTGACCTTTACTTTTTATCCATGCGTCTAAATACACCAACACTTTTTCGCAACCTATTTCATGAACTATTGGATCTTGGGTCACCATTTTTGCATCGGATTTCAATTTGCTTGCAGTGATTGATGTGGTAAATTCCTGGAACTGAAAACTCTCTGGCCCAGGAAGATAGGGCGTTCTTTGCGCAGGATATCCTTTTCAAAAAGTTGACCTTGTTGGAACGAAACATTTCCATTTCATTTGCAGAGTTTGGTTTGATTTGATTTAACCGCAACCTTTCATTAATGTGTTGAGCTTCCCTCCTTTGGAGAGGAACTTGTTCCAGTGGGCACTGTAAATTAGTTTTTCGTCCCAAAATACCCACACAGAATATTTCATGAAGGACGGAAGCTATAGTTTTGAATGCTCTCTGTCTTTGGTTTATCCAGGCAGACAGTCAGAAAGTCTGTGACTCGTCTAGAGGTTCGTTTTTGGTACACATTTGCTGCATCAAGTTCATGGTATTCCATTTCCAACATCCGCAACAGCGAGTCAAGGTGTGGTACTAGATGTAAATGTAACGGGCTTTTAATGCTGTATCTGGCCCAAAACTTATCCAGCCCATAAATGACTAGTTCCAGCATGCGACATTATTTTAATCGACCACTTAACGTCAGGTCAGGTCCCCGGCGATAGAGAGAGAGAGCGTGAGTGGTGGTGATTGGTGGTCGCTCGTAACCTGCAATTGCTTTCGCCCCAACACCCCCCAAAATAGACGCCATTTTGATTCGCTGCTCGAAAAACGAACCGACGTGCGACGTACGCCTATCGCTGATTAATGCCATTTTAATCTTCCTCATTACAACCACGGCAGCAGCAGCCACCGGTCGTAGCATCAATGATTAATGATAGTTTGCCGACAGCGACAGCCTTTATCAGTTGCTGCTGCTGCTGCTGCTGCTACTGGAGTTGCTCGTCTGTTCCATTTCTCGTCGTGCTCATCGTGTGACGCCCGATTTGTTGGTCGATAGACCATGACTGCGTGTGTGGGCTCCCGAAATGTGGGCACACACGGCCGTCTGTGCCAACATATTCCAGCTCAATTACGGTGCGGGATCGATGGAGAGTTTCTCGCAAAGGTCGTGCACCGGAAAAGCTGTACCACTAACGCCCCAACAGACGCCCGCACCGGGGTTTTTGCATTTGTTTTAACTTTCACACTTCTTGGCGCACAAAAGCGCATAAATTCTTATTAGCTTACCTAGAGGCACCGATACCTGTAAGGGTGTTTCTGAGAACAAAAGTGTACATTTACAGGGCAAAGGACATTCTGGGCCACTCTTGCTTGAACGCCGGCGTGGGGGAGGTTTTAAAGTTATTCCCAGGAATTGTTGATGCACGACACATAACAGGAGGAAAGCGACTGGTGTGTGCTGGCAAAACATAAACATAACGGGCGTCGCAGTTTCCAGGGAAAAGTTCTACCCACCTACCAGCTTGCTTTGGGAACAACACATTTCCATGCTCTACGGTAGGGGGTGGCGGGAGTGCATATGTAGTTTGTAATTGAACTACACTCGCTAGCAGCCTGCTCGTTGGTTAGACTAACTGGTCGGTGCTCAAGGGAGGTCCTTTCGGCACACAAGCACACTTCCGGTCACGTGTTACCAGCGAAAGCGAGCACCGGGAGGGCCCCGGGAAAAAGGGGTTGCAGAGTAGAAGGTAGGTAGAAAAACATAAAATTATAACCCCGATGACAGGGAGTTGGCAGCTGGCGTGCGAGCGTGCGTCCGTCCGTCCGTCCGGTCCGTGTATTGGTTCGGTTTGGGGTCTACCACCAGATAGATGGACACCACCGTGGTGTCACGTGGTAGAGTGAGTGAAAAATACAAAAAACGAAAGTGACGTCGACCACTACCACGTCAGCAGACCTCCCAGAGCACAGGGAACCCAGCAAGCTCAGCACGAACGCCGGGACCACAGGAACCCCTAAATCACACGAGCGCGGGGGACATCACCTATTGTGGTCGACAGAACGAAGAGAGAGAGAGTGTGCGCACGAGAGATAGACAGAGAGCTCGCTCCTGCGGCAAAATGTGTCTTACGTGGTGGACTGACTGAAATCGAGAGGACCCCGCGGACATTTTCCCCTCCCGGGGGGTGAAATTGTGAGCACCATGCAACATCCTTCGCGCTATCCTTGTTTGGTTCAAGCAAATTTTTCTTTCCTTTCTCACTCTTCGTACCCCTCTTGGTTCACCCGTGGTGCTATCCTCTTTTTGCTTCAGACGGATTTTTTTATTCCTTTCTCGCTCTTCGTGCCACTCCCGAGTCATCCATGTTGCTATCCTCCACTGGCTTTAGGCAGATTTTTTTCCCTTCTCGCTCTTCGAATGATCCTGCGAGGATCATCCGTGTAAACATACGCGGTGCTCAACGCGATTACATTTGTATGCGATCGAGTTTGAGCTTTGACGAAAAGTGACCCAGGCAGCTCTCTGGGCTTTTCTCCTAAGAGAAAACGAACAGCATGTTTTTCGGTGAAAAACACTTGAAACGCCCCTCAAAACATTTTTAAAATTAGTATTAATGAATAAACAAAGCATCACACTGCATTTCATTCAGGTTAAAACACTTTTTTGTGAAAAAATGTGCATTTTGGAGTGAAATGGTGATTTAGGGAACTTTCAAATCAACCCTACCCAAAAGAACAGGAGAGAAAAGGACGGAGATAGACCTCTCTCTCAGATCCGAAAAATATAAGATTGGTCGAAGAGTCTTTCCGAAATCTGAAAATGTGCGTCAAGTTTTTCAGTGAAAATGCCTAAAACACCGCTTAAAACATGTTTAAAAACATTTTTAAAATCAAATCAATTTATAACAATGCATTAAGTTCAGGTTACAACAATTTTCAAAGCAATGTTGAACATTTTGTACTGAGATGAGGATCAACAGAACTTTCAAGATAACCCCATACGAAAGAAGCGAGAGAGAAGGACGGAGAAGGATCTGTCAAACGTGTTTGTTAGGTTGGAAAGCTGGTCGGATGCTGATGATCGCGCTGCTGGTAAGTTTGCCAAAAATATGCATAATTTTAACATATTTTGTTGGTTTTCCATTCTTTACAGATCATTTATCAGATACAGCAGCAGTGGCCGAACGATTCGTCGTGATCGGGTGAGTAATTAAACTGATATTTGGACGATCAAGTCCGATGCCGTACCATTGCCTCTTTCCAGAATGTTCCGGTACATGCATCGCCAGGAGATCGGAAAACGCTGTGAAAACGTTTTACGGTGAGTAAAAAGTGTTTCTAAATGATTATAAAGGTATTACAAGTGTTTTAAAAGTGAAAAAATCTTCTTTTTGTGTTTTTATAGCCCTCCGAGAGCTGCGAGCCGTATGTGTGAATGTGTGCCGTCCATGCGAACGGCCTGTCTATGGGAACGTCCTTTTGGATCCTTATACGGCCAACGAAGGAAGGAAGCATTGTAAGGATGAGGTATGTTTGGTGCTAGTGTTATGTGATAGATTTTTAAAAAAGTGTGAATAAATATTATGAGAAATGAAATTGCGAATTGTGAGAACATTT
Source organism: Anopheles aquasalis (assembly GCF_943734665.1). NCBI lineage: Eukaryota > Metazoa > Arthropoda > Insecta > Diptera > Culicidae > Anopheles > Anopheles aquasalis. The sequence continues at coordinate 80,606,792 of NC_064877.1, forward strand.
TATGCGCACATCCGAAAGATGCAGGGGGTTGAGGGTAGGGTAGGGAGGGAGGAGGGAATGGTAGGGTAGGGAGGGGAGTGGGGTGAACCTAGGGGGGCACTGTACGATCACACGCACACCACTGGGACCCGCATTTCACCAATACACGCACATCCGGTTCATCCGATTCATCAAAAAATGAGATACCTTAGTAACGAACACAAGCGGTTTCCCTATTAAGGGGTGCTCTGTTCGATACTAAGGGCATCCTTATATATGGTAACTAAGGTGTCGCGCAACAACTCCGCCTGCTGGGGATTATCCGAGCCATCCGAGTTCTCTTTCCGGCATCCGGTGAACCCTCCAGGGCTGCTGGACGCTGGATGCTGCTGGAACAAGGAAGCTGCCAGGGATACCCCCACATCATGGGGCCTCAGGCAAAGACAGCTGATGAAACGTGTAAACACGCTTCACACTAAGTATCCGGGGAGATCATTTCCGCATTGCGTGGCGATAAGAAAATAATGAAAGTTTGTCGTCGTGTCCTTTGCCGGGTGACAGGGCACGGCTGGGCTACAGCAGCAGGTAGTGCAGCTGTCCTCTGTGAACTGTGTGGTGTATTGGTCATTGGGGCGCCCCTTGGTTTGGCATGGTTCAGCTCTCTTGTAAAGGGTTTTTTTTGGCAGATACTGCTGATGGCTTACTGAGGGCGGTGATTCGTACGATGCTGTGTTGCTTTAGGCTTTGTACCGGTATGTTATCGATCGTTTGGGATGGTTTACACAAAGCGAAAACATGAGTTTAAAACAATTGATGCTTGTTATTAGTTGTGCACAGTTCTTGTTTACTTCCTTTAAAGTGCAAATATTCTGCATAAATTTAGGATTCAACGATAATTTCAACAAATTCTTTTGTTCTGCATTTTTCAAAGTTATAAAGAAGGATAATTCAAACTTCTCTCAGATCCGGAGATTCAACTTCTTTAATCGTTGAATCGATTTTAGAGAAAACTCAAGTTTCGGGCGCATAAATAACTTTCCATCGTGATAAATTGGGCTGCCTCCTTTTACGAGAAGGCCTGATCACTCAACCGAAACGTGTTTTCGAAGAGTTCGCCGTTCTTCGAATGATTGTATATTGATTTAAATGTCGGAAATCACAGGTCTGTGATTATCTGATAAATTTCGAGTGAAAGAGCCGGCAATCTTTCTTTGAAGAATCTTTGAATTCTCAAGAATCTTTGAATTCTGGAAACTTTAACTTAATTTCGGAATCATTGTGGCATGAATCTTGCATGGAACTCGTTGTTCTTGTGTTGAATGCATGTTTCCTTTTTTCAAGAGTCACTTCTAATCAACTGAAGTTGTAACCCAGCATCTTGACTATGGAGTACAGCTTTCGATAAGGCGACTAATGCTGTTTTTTCACATTGAAAAATCTTCTTGCTATCAGGAATCACCTACAAAGCCGGCAAGTTATTCTTTAGTTTTCACACAACAGCTTTCCATTTAATATCCTTGCGCTATCACGGCCTCAGAGTAATTCTTACTAACGACCTAAAAATAAACCTGAACTAACGATGAAGCGGAAAGTGAACAGCGTGATTGTCGCAAGATGTCTCGCAAATTGGCTTCTCATTTGCAAACTGTAACTTTCCACATCGCGCAGGCGGTAACTGTTGTGTAAATGCCATTGTCGTGACCAATACCTACCCGCTAAATGCTTTGCCATCATTGCGAAAAAAAAGGGAAAATAAAAACCTCAAAAGCATGCTCCTGTTGGTACTACACCAGCGGGCCCCCTCGGGGGTGGACGGGAACAATCGTCCAGGGCCCGCAGCGGGCGACCACCATTTTAAAACAAATAAAAAGCGATACCAGGATCGCTTGGGCGCTCTCGCTCTATCTCTCTCCTCGTTCCACACGGATGTTTACCATAGAAGTGTGTGTGCGAGGGTGGTTTTTTTATAATGCAAATAAAGTAATGAATTTCCATAGTTTTCTGGAAGTCATCTTTGTCATTCGTTAGCCTGCGCAGCGGTGGAGACCCTCGGCCGCCTCGGCGTTCGTGTTTGCCAGCCGGAAGCTATTGTTTCAAAAGCCCTTAGCACATCGTACGTTGACAGGGCTTTGCGGGTGTTTGCTACATAATTTATGAATCCTTTCACTCCAGCTCCTTCTACCCCGCACTCACTTCCTCTTTCCCAACGTCAACGTCTATTCTCTGGTGCTTCTACTTTCACTTTTTCCTCCACCAATAAGGAGGCTTTTCCCTTTTTTCCCAGCTTTTCCTCTTTCGTATCGTTCCAATCTACTGCCAGGAGCGTACAGGTTCTCGCAGGTTGTTGTTCCTCGAAGTAGGGAGCCGGTGTGTGCCTTTTCCTGGGATGGCTGCTCTGCTGACCGGCACACACCGGTGGTAGCACCGCCAACACTGTTATGACGACAGTTTCCTTCGTGTCTATTTCTGAGCGTTGGCCAGGGCTATATTTAGACCAGCTCCACCCTTCGTGTGATGCCGTAAGAATGCACCACGAAGCACGGAAGCGAATGGAAGTGGCGCGAACGAGAACGTATATATTTATGAACCACTAGCACCCAGTACGAGCGGCGCATCATCAGGTGCCCATGGACGCCAGGACGCTGGTGGAAGTAGTTCTATGGCGCTGTGCTTTTCGTAGTCCAGCGAACGAACGGTGTTACTCGGGCCTGCATAATAGATACGCTCGACGGGACGGATTCCAAAAAGAGACGAGGACGAGGCAGAAAAAAGGGGGAATTCCTCACTAGAGCTTCCTTCTGTGAAGAAGCCAGCTAGCTACCACCCAAACCACGTCACGACACGGTGGACTTATTGTTCGTCAAATGCATATCAACAGTAGCAGCAGCAGCAGCAGGCCAAAAACAACAACAACGGGCCTGTGAAACGGGGGTTTTTCTTTTCGCAAAATGTATCGACGGTTTCGCTTGGCCATTTAGAAGAAGAGAGGAAGGGACAACAGCAAAAAAAACCTTCCCTTATGTGACCAACAAACAAACAAACAAACAAGCGAACGGAAAGAACAAAACGAAGTGGAAGTGTCTTATCGCTCCTCCAGTGAGTGACGGGCGGCTGTCGTGTGCACCATCATGGCTCAAGACATCCGTTGGCCCGTTGCCGGAATGTCATCACAAGCCGGCGTCCGCTTCCGGTTGCCTGCTGCTGCCCTTCCTGCCCTGATTGACGCGCAGGGGATACGGCGCTCGGTAGTATATTGCACAGAACGATGCCACTTCTGGTCCACAACTCCCAAATGACAGTTCCAAGTTCGTTTACGCCATATGCCGGGCGGACTGGAGGACAGAGAGACAGAGAAAGAGAGAGATAGAGAGAGAGAGAGAGAGAGAGAGAGAGAACGACAAAGATGCAGGTGTAGTCCCCAAAGCAAGGATCACGCCAAGTAAGGGATCAATAAATATTTACCGTCCCAAAAGTGGCGGCTCCTGCTCCGCGACGAGAGTACACGAGACGGAAACGACGAGAGTGTCTGATTGGTTGTAGCTCCCAGCGTGCTACCTAATCCTTCGGCTTACAAGATACTCAAGATAGACCGAAGCGACCGGCAGAGGAAGGTTGGTAACCGGTAACCGGCATCGGCACCAAATGATCTTCAAGATCCTAAGAAGATCCGTAGCAGATGGCGATGTTTTGGGCGCTTTCACCGCGCTCAATGTCTCATCGGCCATCGTCCCGGGCTAGCGTGCTTCAACTCCCACACCGAAATGGGTTGTAATGGACACACACGAGCGAGACGGATGAGATGGGAAGGACTAAACGAGTCAGCCAGCTAGCAGCCCGGTCGAGTGTACGTGCCGTACGACGTTTGGCATTTCCGCACGTGCTGCTGCTGCTGCTGCTGCTGCTTTCGGTAAGGTTTGTGTGAAAGGTTTGCAACGTTCCGTGTGCCATCAATCTTTGATTGTCACGTCTCCTGCTTCGGTTCCGTACCACCAACCAACCAAAACCCTGTGCCATTAGTGCTTTGCACGAAGGCGCATCCTCCGTGATGTGCGACTTGAACCCGGAACTGTCACTACTGCCTCTGTATCATCTCTCTTCGGTATCGCAATCGAATGTATCTGTGGGTATGTTTGGATAAATGTTGAAAATACATAATACATAAACCCGTACCGCGGGAGCTCTATCTCATGCTCTCTCTTTGAGGAAAAATTTAATCCCTTTCCCGGGTCCGGGGAAAATCGGAAATGGTGTTCGGAACGGGTGTCTGCCGAATGCAAAGTCTGCCGGCGAACCTCGAGCGTTCCAACGCTTCCACCATCCACCATTCGTGATTGTCAAGGGCCGCATTTGACAGTCTCGTAGTCAATGGCTCGGTTCGGGTTGAATGGATTTCGTTTGAATAAATTTCATCTTTCGTTATGAGATGATTGGCCGGGCAGCATGTGACCTGGGGACACTCTTTCCACTTGTCCGTCGCCGCTGTTCATTTGATCTGCGTGCGATTTTTGACGCACACACTCTGATGCTTTGAGTTTATCTTCTACGGCTTCTGGTCTTGGAATAGAAGTGGATAAAGAAAGAGAGAGACGAGTGGAGTGGATGATCTGTCGCACGAGACGCGTTCGAGAGTCCGGTGAAAGGAACATCGTACGCTTCGATGAACTTTTGGCAGAACTTTCTGTGTCGTGTGTCCTGGAAGCTGGACCGATGAAACAGAACTTTCGTTGCCCATCGCTGAGCTGATAAGCAGCTGAGTGGATCTTCTTTCTCGTCGTCCACTTCACGGTCCACATAAGACTTGGTGTCCAACGACACCAACGTGATGTTTAATGCGATTCGACCAGTGGTGGACGGTAGTGATTTGTCGTAGGCGCGTAGTTGCTACGCTGTTCCCCAGGATGTCGAATTTGATGCGTGTTTCTTAAACTTTTCTTTTTTTTCTTTTGGGAAACTACAACGGAAGTGTCACCGTGGAACGGGGAAAAAACTTTTCGTCTTCGTACGCTCAGCGAAGTGCTCTGCAAGAGGTGTAGTGGATGAGAGAGAGAGAGGGTCATCAAGTCAAGCGCATGAGTGTGTGCCTATGATGGAACCCTCGGTCCTTGCTCTCTCTCTCTCTCTCTCTCTCTCTCTCTTGAGTTGATTGTGAAATGTTTGTTTGTTTTCCGGTCGATTCGCCATTACTCGGCGTGACACAGAAAGTGATTTAATATTCGATTTCCCGTGTAACGCAATGTTGGGATGAAGCGGAAGACGAAGCCTGGCCGCCAAAGATTCCTGACTTGCGAACCGAGGACATATCCAATATCCTAATGTGTTCCTCTGTTGCTGCTGCTCCTGGCCCTGGCACGAACCTCAGCATCTTGGAGCGAAACTTTTAATGACATTAGTTTCACCAAGTCCAAGAAGGAATTGATTGGTGCTTTGCTGAGAGTGCAGCTCTATCGCTATTGTAGCACCCTGGCCGCTGCCAATTGGAAATGGAATTGCACTTAAAGCAAGTGCTCATGTACAGGACCACCACCGTGTAGCTCCTCCTAATTAGAGATCTGCCACTGAATTTATAGATCGAACAGCAAACCCCCAACTCTCTACGCGTTCATCGGTCGCTGCGTGAATGCTGACTACCGACCGGCGAGTGCTGGCGAGTACTGATAAGCATTATGTTCGCATTATCACGCAAACTTTATCCATCGTGTCGAAAAAGTCTGACCATCACAACCACCACCACCACCACCGACCGACCATCAACTGGACCGAACGGACGAATGGACAGGCGGGCGGACTTCCGCCGGACACGCGCTGTGTGGCGAAGGAGGAAAAGATAAATATTTTCCTTGCAGCACAAAACCGTTTGCATGCGTCGCCGTCCAAGACCTCGGGTGGACTCACGACAGCTGGGCAAGGGTGGGCGTTCCAGTTCCAGTGAACTTCATGCTGGTTGGCGCCCTTGCTCGAGAACGAGAATTCGATGCGATGTCAGCCTGAGCCGAATAACCGATGTTTTCTTCTCGGACTTTCTTCGGTGAGGTGGCAAGTTTACCTTTTTGTGCAAAAGTTCTCCACCGGCGGTTTATGCATCTTTGCACATCATGAGCAACACAAAAGTAGAAGAACTAATAATGCGGTCTGCGGTGCGGTCGAGAGTGGCCAAAAGAGTCAAAAGATTATCGATCGATCCAGCACATTTTAAACTGGACCATGACCAGTAACAATGAAAACCCCAAAAGCGCGAAGCGGAAGAAGTGGTGCCCGTCTTCCTTTCAATGAATCTTTCTTTTCTCATTGCAACGACATAGCCCCTTTAACTGTTTCTTGACTTTCAATCCAAGAAGAAAAAAGCGGCCGCTTCTTCGTCCAGCGCGCCAGTTTGTCGCTTGACGTCCTCGGATGCGTTTGGAAGCGTTCCAAATGCACAACGTCTTCATAACGGGAAGGCCCTTTTGCTTCGCCGGCATTCCAATGTTTACCTACTTCCCACTTTATCTTCCAGTCGGCCACTAGGCCTTCTAGGAGTAGAAACTGGTGCTTCCTGGTGCCCCGTGGCGGTGTATTCCCTGAGGAAGTCCGCGCTGGCGCTGAGCACGTTTACGTAATGCTGCAGTTTGCCCGGGTTCGTTAGAGCGAATCCAGGAGTGTCCTTCGTTGGGTGCCTCTAGAAAAAAAAAACAAGAATAAAAAAGGTTTGGTGTCTGGCCGCTGCATATCTGCGTTGCCTTTCGCTTCGAGCAAGCCAAAAAGCGCATCCTTTTTGGGGCGGGGATGGGACTTCCTACAAGATGCTAGCTGTCATCGTGGGCGCACACCACCCCTATTTCCAACGTGCTGTTGACCAGTTGTTGACGGTTTTTTGGTGCATGTCATTTCGGGTCCAAAACCGGGACCGGTGCTGTGTGGCCTAATCGGTTGACCTTCGCCTACACGGTGAAATGTTGCCGTGGTGTGCCCGGTGTGTGGCCAGTGCCCGGTGATTGAAATTCAAATGACCGTGCCGATGCTGCTGCTGCAGCTGCTGCTCGATGCTTTGGTTGGTTGGTCGTTGCAACAAGTTTCACCGTTCCCTCTAGAAGAGATATCTGGTCTTGCCTGTCGCCGAATACTCCTCCTCCTCCTGGACATGGCCCGTGTGATAAGAAGACCGGGCTGGATGGGTTGAGAAAGCGGAGCAGTCGGCGACATCGTCCCGGGTATGCAGATGCTGCAGTCTGCTTCGCACCGGATGTACTTTTCAGTTGCATATTAGTTTAAGGCACGCCAATTCCGCTCGCTGAAGAGAAGAATGAGGGCGAGGGGATGTGGTTTTCGTATTCCCTGAACTTCTGTGTTCTTCTGTGGGACATCCTGGGTTCGTAAGCGGGGATCGTGGGTACAGGAGCTCACCACCAATGTGGCGACGTTGGTGTCCCGGGCGAGTGAGCGCTCTGCTGGTCAGCAGATGTATGGGATGGCCAAATGAGAACTCGTGTCCTCGTGTCGTGTTCTCGGATGTGTGTCATGGGGGTGCGGTTTTTGGGCAAGGTTCTACTGGCTGGGCAATCAATAACCTGGGGGTTGGTGGTTTTGTTTCCGCCGTGATGGTTGTGCCCGGCCCCCTCTGCTCGTCTTCTGCTTTGGTCGGAATGGATTCAATTATTCTTTTCAATTACATTGCCGTATGCTGCGTTCGGCTCTTGGACACAAATGTCGCCATCATGCTGCTGCTCCCACTCATATTCCGATGTCGTTAGCTACATTCCTCTCCGCGCCGCAACCCTACGACTCTAGAAACGGAAACATTTTGCATCAATTACAGGCAGTAGCAGCAGCAGCAGCAGCCAATTGCTACAGTAATGGTCTGGGAAGCAGGCGAACAAGTTATGGGGAATTATTTATGCAATCCAGCTTCAGTTTGCAGCAAAACGAATGAGTTCGTGGAACCGTGGAAACGTTGTTCATCTGACTTCAGTCTGGTCTCGTGTCGTACAAGTTGCAGCTAATGAACGTCTCATCCGGCACATTCCATCGATGGTTAAAGTTTTAGAAAATGAATATTTGCATTTCCATTTCATGGACGCTCAGCGATGCGCGAGTTTTCATTATGGTTTTTAAAATATTCCTCCATGTTCCTTCAAAATCGTTATCGTACCTGCGACAGATTGAGTGGCGTACCTTGTTCGCCGAGGCAGCTGTAGCCCATACAAAACTCTTTTAGTTTATCAAAGTTTATGCAGTACTCCTTTATATAACGGTATCTTATCCATCTCATTCGAGGCAACACTGTTTCTAAAATCCACACAAATACTGCCCAATACCGAATATCTTAACTTACTGCTACAATCGTTCTACTTTCTTCAATCGAACCACAACTGTTCGCATCGTTAAGGGTTGCTGCAGACCACATCATATAGGTGTCAACTCAAATAAAACAACGGTAATCATTAGCACCGATGCCAGTGATCGGGGAACGCGTGGTTCACACTGGCAGAGCGATGTTAGTGTTGAATAGAGAGTCGAGAAGAGAAGACTGTCCCTATTATCTCCTTCCAGTGAAAAGTGTTCTACATCTCTTTAATAGTACAAATGTGTACCGAAGTGAACTATTCTACTACAACGAACTCAAAAGAAACAAGAAAAACTCGGCAAGTTCTACCAGAAAATAAAAGAATATTTCATAAAAAAATCGAATTATTTCGAAAATGAAACTGTTAGTAGCAAAATGGGCATGGTCCGACGTACATTTGTGAGGAACGTTTTTAGGAGTAACGAGCATGTAAGGTGGGTTGAACAACGTTACTAAAAAAAAAAAAATAGTCGTTTCATACCTTTGTTTTCATGGTGCAAGTGCTTGGGCACTGCCACCCTCGCTGCGAGTCATCGCGAAGAAGGTATACAACAGCAGGGTGGTAACGGAAAACCAAGCTAGTGGTTTAGTGGGTGTGAGTCCCACACTGTTCCTGAGGGGCTTCCTCAGGTTCGTACATTAGTATTCCACGTAGTTTGTTAAACGGGTAAAAAATAGCAGAATGATACATTCAAGTTTCAGATCCCAAAAGTGTCTCCGGCAACAGTCCTAACTGATTTAATAATAAACATGCGGAACACAGAACCTTGTGCTGTCCAGCACCACCTGCGGTTGATGTGCGATAGAACGCGAAGGTGAAAGTTTATCCTCCGTTCCAATCCGGTGACCACTCCAATCGGTGATCGTTCAGAATCACAAAATCACGACCAAATGCTAATTCTAACGCACCAATCAGTTCCACCAAAAAACAATCTGCTGATCGCCTCGGCAACGAATGAACAGGGGGTATGTTTTGTTAAAGCTACTGCTCGCTTTGAATCTAGCTTGAAACACTCTAGGTGTTGTGCCCAAAAACGCACGATGCAGGTGTCAAAATAACAGCCGACATCCGCACTAAGGCGGCAACGGAATCCATTGAACCGTGAAACGCTGGCAAGCCAGTTGTGAATGCTGGATGAGCGCTCGCTGTTCGTGCTAGGGAGGTGCGTTTGATTTTTCTCAAAAAAAACACCCGCCTGCTTCGCATCTGCCGATGACAGGGAACAGGGTGCTGTCCGGTGCCCGCGTTTGCGCGTGCAATTAATGATGGAAAACTTTATCGGAACGAACCCAGACGAGAACCGTTGTGGTGTTGCTGTTGCTGCTGCATCACACTGCTGAACCGCGCCGGTTGGTCCAGTCAGTCCGATCGGTTGCGATATCCAATAACGGTGGCCATGACTAGGTTTCCCTTTTTCCACCACCGACCACCGCACGTTCGCCTCCTGTTTTCCAACGCAAATAAACATGGCATTTTCATTGCGGTAGTTTGGCGCACATTTTTATGACCCCACAAAACACACGGCGACCCCACCCAGTGGCGCGATTCCGTCGAATTTCCACTGAAATTCAGCCGCGCCGCTCGACCCGGGCAATTCCCGGTTATCTTCCTGAGCGCGAGCCTGACCAGGAACTGAGGATAACGAATTGCGAGTCCGCGGCCAAAGTGACACGGGGGCCATCGCTAGTTTGGAAACCGTGCCCCGTTGGTTCGATGCCGAAAACCTTCCACTGATCACAACCAACACAGTCGTGGTGATGGTGGTGGTGGTGGTGGTTTGGTGGCTCATTGTGGCGCCTGATGTTGGGTTGGATGTTGTGTTGTGTGTTTTCCCCCACGAGCTCATGACGAGGTACGCGACCACGACCGCGGGTGTCATGGGGCGCCGGTGAAATAATTGAATCTGTGGCATCGAGCCGAGCATCACACCACGCTCCTGACATCGATTAGACAGCGCCAGTCAATGTGTGACAGGAGGAATGGCCCCCCTCCGGCAATGGGAGGGTGAGAAGAAGGATCACCCACACGTTGTTCCTGTTTATGTTTTCCACGGAAACGGGCGCCGCTGGCTACGATTTGTGCTGGCACATTCAACGGCTTTTGATGCCGTTCGATGGCCGTTCGATGTTTGTTTGTTTGTTTGTTCCGTTTCGTGGCTCCGCTGCTTATCGGAAAAGTTCGGGGCAGAAAAATGGAAAAGCAAACAGAACGGAAAATGCGTGATCGATTAAGTCCAAAGTTCTACTCCACACAGAAGGACAGGCAGGGAAGGCAGAGAAAGGAAGTGAAGTTCGAGAAAACCCGTCCCAAAAGGAGTGGGTGGCCAAGGATGTTGGACTCGAACAGTCACCAAAATCCTCAACGGGGCGTTTTGTGAAGTTTGGTCACGTCACCGATGCCCGGTGTCACTTGGAGGAAAAGGTCCACTCGTGACAGCAGCAGCAACGACCATGACCGGCTGTTTACTCACGCTCGATTTTAATAATCTGCAATTGACGCACCGCTTTTCCGGTTCAGTGGACCGTGGACAACAGCGCGCACTGTCCGGTTCCACGTGTGTTATCGTTTCCAGTTAGGCCAGTGGGTCCAGTCTGTTCGATTGCAGCTCTACCGATTCGCCGACCGAACGAGACGCACGCCAGTTGAACGGATGAAATTTTGCACGAGAAGTGAGTGGGATGTCGGATGCGGGAGAGTCGTTGGATAGTCTATTGTTCGCCTTGAACAGTAGCACCAGCAGCAGGAGCGCCTTCTTTCCTACTAATGAGCTATCGTTCCTACTGAAGTGGCTTACCATTTTCAAGAGAGACCACTCGCTACCCTCATCAGCGTTGATCGAGACTGCTGTAAGGCTTCTTCTTCCGTTTCGTGGGTGCTGACGACGAGGACGATGATGAAGGCGACGACGGCGACGTATTTTGTAAAATGATTTTCACTCAAGTGGTTTTCTGTTCGCCGGTTATCGTTCCGGTGATCGTCGATGTCCATGGGGCACCGCGTAATCGGCTGCAAATGAAATGAACAGAATGAAGAATCCATTTCAAAGTGAGGAAAATTGATAAACCGTCTTACGCCTCGCTGAAGCGCTGAGCGATAGCGTGACCACTTTCTTTGACAAGAAGAAAAATACACAATCCTCATAGAAGCGGAATCGATGGAGCAAGGAAAGGATATGTCTAGTGCAAAGGGTTTAAAGTCTCGTGAAATTCCTCGCTGCATCGCTCACAAAAAGCGACACTTTGTGGTTTAAAATGCAGAAGAAACTCTATCGCTTATCTACTTTATCCTTTCTCGCAAACCTGTTTAGAGTTTGTGTTTCTTACAAAAGTTCTTCAATCAAACTGGTACACTGCCGGTGGCGTTGCGGATTGGCCGTAACCACGAAAACACCATCACCACTAAGTAGAATCTCCACTAATCCACTATAATGCTGCTGGTACTGCTGCTACTGATCCAGATTTCCTCGAAATAAACTACCGAACCAAGTACGGCAAGTCGCTGGCCCGTGTACTGGCACTTGGCCCGTGTGACGGAAGTCCGCTTGTTTCGTTACTTCCCGCCACCACCATCGCGGATATGCCGACAAACTCGCTAGCTTGCTCGCTCGCTGTTCACTCTAAACGTACATTTCCGGGAACATTGTGTGGCGTTGATTACTAACTTGCTGCCAAGGATTTGCCCTCACTCGCGCTCCCTCGCATTGCCTCGCCATTGTTCTTTTCTCAGGTTCCTCCAGCTGCTCGCGGACGTCCTTAGCATGGTCCGTGGTGTTTCCATGTTGCAGCAGCTCTCACCTTGGAGTGGCGCTTTCTTGCGCTACTATGTCGGCTCGCTTCAGGATAAACTTTAATTGCAACTCACTTCTTCTTCTTCTTCTTCTTCTTCTCATTCTTCTTCTTTTCCATTTCTTTCCCTTTCTCTCTCGCAGAGTGATGGTTACCAAAATATGGAGCAGCTGCATGCCGAAGGCGAGCAGCTCACCGAACCGCGTCGAACGGCACCACTTCTATCTGTGTCAGGTAAGTCTGTGCCTTTGGGCGATGTGTGCCAAGGGCTTATATCCCTTGGGCTTATGTCCTGTTTGCTAGTACAGAAGTGACTGACGAGATAATGATACCCAGCGACACCCAGCCCCCAAGACGTGTACACATGGGGATCGTGGTATTAAACCGCATCTAGATGCATTAATAAAAATGTCCTCCAGGTATCACCAGCTGGTGGCACGATGGTGGTGGTGATGATGTAAACGTTCCGAGATCTCAAAGGCCCTTTGAGATGCTCGGCGGCCGGTAAGCTGTGTGTTGTCCGCTTGGAGAGCGTTTCATGACACTTCCGGTTTAACATCGGACGACCGACTGCTCTGCGCGGGGCTCGCGAGTCGTGTGGTCACGTGTCAAGCCAAGACTGGCGAGATTGGATTGGGCTGGATAATAAGGCCAGTAGGTAGATTTGCATAATTTACTTCCCACTCGAAATGCGATAATGACGCGCGGCACTGACACCTTCACCAGCGGCATTAATGCTTGCCAATGTTCGCGTTTAGACGCGGTAATCCCAGCATTGAAGCGTGTGTCTCGTCGTGTGCTTGTGTTTGTCTAGGACGGAGTGTCCTGTCCATGGATTTATGGAGAGTTTACAAGTGGACTTAACGTGTACCGGGGGATGAATGGACACAAAACATATTCCTCGTTTGATCTATTTACCTAGGAAAGTGCATCGTAAAGTAGGATAGTGCATAGTAGCATTATAAATGCCGTTAATACATGATAGCAAGCTTTCCACAACTGGCAACTTATTGAAGAGATTGGAAAGCCAGTTTAAATTAATTTTGAATCGTTTAATTGAATGGAATTAGACATTATGTCGTCGTGACAAAGTTGCAAGAAGAATATTTTAGTAAAAGTAATTCATAGGAGCCTCCTAATAGGCTTATAATTTACACACTTAGGTGAACAATGTTTCGATGAGGAATGGTCAAGTGAAAAATTGTTGAATAACTCCTCCATTTCTCTGCCCTGTTTTGGGCATTTTGCATTGTATTTGACAACACTTCGGGCGTAAAAGCTAAAATGTCCAGCTGTGTAGCGACAGCTGAACCTTCATACGTCGTTTGCAATATAAAAATAAAAATATATCAACCCCGCACGTCCACCCGAAAAGCACAATTGCCAGATCAAAATACCATTGAATTATTTATTCATTTGATTGAGATTCCGAGCAAAAAGAAACCCGGTTCGATTCGTCCCTTTCTACAGCAATAATGATCTCGCGCACTCTCTCTCTCTCTCTCTCTCTCTCTCTTTCTCTTCATCTCTGTGGTTCGAAATCGTATTTGTCGCCGCACCGTCCACAATTGATGCGCATAACAATCAGTGTTATGTGACACTTGCAAACGCATCATTTGCGCCCATAAATGCGCCCGTGACACGTGACTCGGTTGCACTGAAGTTGGCCACCGCACCCGGGTCTCACCCCTTGAATTCGAGCAATTTTCCGAGCTGTGCCTCCATCGGAAAAAATATGGAATGGCAATAAAAGATTGGTTTCGACTATTTGGCGTGGCCATTCCTCGCTCTCCTTTTCTCGCTCTACTCACTGCTGCTGCTAGTGCTGTTGCCTTCGCTTCCATTGCGTTGAAAATCCATCGCCATTCACGCAATCTCGCTGAATGTGTTGCCGCACCACTCGAGCGAGTGAACGAGCTGCTCGATATGGCCAACCAATGCCAAAAGAATGCGGCAATCGTGCCGCGTACCGTATGATTGCCACGTGCCCCCTTAAAAGAGCGAGGATGCTGGGGGGAAAAGGAAAACCTATCTACCGCGAAGACGCTGGAGCATCGAGCGAAAGGCTCTCGGTGCAGCAAAACATTGGCCATCAGTTTGCATAAAGAGCTGTGGGGCTGAAAAATTACAATCCTCTCCTTCGGTTGCTTTCGTTTCGCAAGCAATCAACGAATCGATAAGCTTTCAGGAGGCTCGTTTTATTCTTTTTATTTTGAAGAAGGAAATCCGGGCCGAGGCCACCAAAAACAAGCCCCGGAACACCCGGAATGTTCCAAACCGAAATTGGACGACCGTCAAAATGGCACGAACGGAACCACTCACCACCAACCAGCCAGCCATCCAGCCAGTGCAGCAGGACAACTTTGCACATAATGCACCTCGCGGAGATGGCGCACAGGCGTGTGGCACCACTAACTTCGTGCGATATCCTTCAAAGAGCCCTGCAGCTCATGAATCATGCTGCCCCGGGACAGCTCATAAAGCAAACCGCCGGCAACGCCACAAAAATCCAGCTTCCACCCTTTCGTCCCTCTTTCTCTTTTCCCCTTTCATCTCCCACAGTATTCCCTCTTCTTAGTGCTGGCCACTAGAGATGCGTTTGCGCTCGCTTCGGCAACTCGCTTTTTTTCGGTCCGGAATTTTGTCGAATTGGAAACAAACACAAAAAAAACCAGAAAAAAATAGTTACCGCTCGTTATCATGCCGGAGAGCCGAAAACATGCGAAACAAATTGAAAACACTGCAGGGCGAACATTTATTTGGTCCGGAGTACGGGACGGGGCAGCTGTGTTTGTGTTCTTGTTTGTATCCCTTTACCGTCACCGTCTGCTTTGCATTCGTCCGCATTGACATCGGATGCGGCTCTCGGGGTGCCCTGTCCTCGAATCCGCATGTCCGCGGCGACGGCGTGGTGCTTAATCAGGGAGCGAAAGGGGCGCTCACTACAAAATCATTAAAATCATTGCTCGACACAGCCCGGCTGCATCCCGAGGACCGCGTGGATTGAGAGCCGCGTAAGTTTAATTTTTCTCAACACTCTCTGGTTGGCCACTTGGCCCCCGAGGAGGAGAAGGAGGAGTAGGTGCTTGAGAGTGAGCGAGGGCGCACCAATGACAATGGTGCAATGATTATTGGAGTGTTGGTGATATTTATACGACAAATTGAACGAACTGGAGGGGCAGCAAGTTGGAGAGAAAAAGCGCGCTCAGTGAGAATCTCTTCAATCGAGAGTTCATCAAATTAAAGTGAATGCTGTATAAAGTGCTTTTAATTGAAAAGGGTGAAGCAGAGTCAAAAGATGATTGTTTTTATATTTAACTTAACTTTATACTAGCTTCCCCGATAGATTTGACCCATCAAATTATGTTGCGCTGCTCGCGGCAACGTCCACGGTGTTTATGTATGTTGAGTTTGGTCCTTAATTGTATGTTCTATGTAATGTGCTTCTATGCATATGTTGGAATTGAAGATTGGTATGGAAATTGAATGAAAAATCATTTGTTCAGCATTTCACTATTCACCACCCAATGGAGTTTGACTTTCTTTGGTTATTTAGCCAAAAAATGCCATTTATTTTTTTTATAAAAAAAAACTACCGGTTACCTGGCGCCTCCATCATCGGGATTTCGGCAACGAAGCTACATTATTTCGATTTTTTTTTTCAAGAAAATGATGATTTTTCTGCCAAAAATTCTTGACATGGCCATGAAAGAAAACCTGGCAGTCCAATTTTACTCCCGAGACTTAGTGAACAACGAGCTTCACATAGGTTTCCGCGTCGATCAAAAACCATCCATCATGTTTCGTGAGCACCCGAGGGTACAATTTCCGTGTGTGGCTGCCGGCCACTATTTATTGTTTGACGGAACGGGGTTTGTGTTTCAAGATTTTTCGCCAAATCTTTTCCCAAGATGTTGAACTCAACCTTGACATTCCGAATGACTGAATGAATCGATTGCTGTTTCCCGGCATCCACTGGGACCTCCGGTTTGAGACAAACAGAAGAGTATTCTTCTGGTAAAGAAGACATTTCTTACACATAATTCTGTTTGTTAGAATGTTTGATCTGTGTGCTTTAAAATGTAGAGCTTCTTGGAACGATACATTTTCTTATTTTACCATAAAATTCTTCAAATTTTATTGAGCCATGCAGAAATTTAACTTTCATTTATATGAATCAAGGCACTAGGTCTGACCTACATACAGAACTCTTTTATGTTTCCAAAAACTAAACCGGACCAAATTTCAGGCCGTGCCGGTGACTCAACCAACCAACACAACGAGAAATTCATCAGATGTAATGTAGCTCTGATTTCATCAGTCATCAGCGATCTCTACAAAAGTCCTTTTGAAAAGTCAACTGTTTGAATAGCAAATTAAAGGTTCTCCATTGCACTTTTTCCCAGGAATAATAAATCACTCTCCGCAGCTCTATTTTGATCGAACATTCAATTCCACTTCCACTAAAAATGACTTATTTGGAAAATGAACAAAATAGAGTTTCGATTTTTGTTTTTCATCAACCTTTCCCCTTCCAGCTACGATGAATGAGATTGTAGTTTCGAGTGCGCCGGGCCGGGGCCCTGGCCGGGGGATGCGAAATTGAAAAGTCAATCTACGGCGGAAAACCATTCACATCCCATCCGGGCGCACACAAGCCGGCGAGCGCTAGAGGGATCACGAAATGTGCAAACACTTTATCCACTCAGCTCAGCGAAAGCACAGGGTCTGAACTAGCCAATTTCCGATAGGAAAACCGACGGACACCCCGGGACGGACAGGCAGTAGAATGGCAGTAAAAAAAAAAAAGTACTCCAAACATTGTTGCCTTATCCGCGTTTGGACGCACTTGGGGCGGATCCGTGCCATCGTGTTTGTGTGTCTCTTTTCGCCACTGCACGACTGCATCGATGGTGATGAAATGCCAGTCCGCCGATGTTGTGGTTGTGATTTTTGCTCTCCCTTTTTCTGTTTTCCTTCCCCGTGGTTCGCGGTTACGTGTCGTTCCGTTTCATTTCGTGTACGTTTCGTTTCGTTTCGTGGTATTTGCAGTGGCAAAGCAGCACGCAGGTCGGAATATGCTACCTGATGTACCGGTTGATAGTGGCCATCGTGTTCCTGGCGATGCTCGTCTGCTCGGTGCTGGACATTGGCCGGTCGGAGCCCATGTACGAGCACCACTACGCCAAGTGGTGGATCTATCTGACGCACTGGGCCCTGCTGGCGTGCACCGTGCAGGCCTGGCTGGCGGCCATCATCGTCACCAAGGGGCTCATGATCGACCGGAACGAGTTTGGTAAGTGTTCGGACTTGGTGTGTGCGCGAATGTTATTATTACTCCCTTCCCGGTGCTGTTGGATTCCAATTTTCATCAACTCATTCTCTCTATCTGTGTCTCTTTCTCTCTCTGTCTCTCTGTGTCTGTTTATCACCGCCACTAGAATGGAACATTCATGTCGCACGCGAAAGCCGGCTACATTCGGTCTACTGGATAGCGTACACCATCGCGACCGTCTATTCCTTCATCGTCACCATCGTTTACTGGACATTCGTGTACGATCCAAGTGAGTAATGGGACGAGCACTCGAGCACCACCACCACCAGCACCGCACATGGATTACCGGCACCAGTACAGTCCGCCTTGGATGGTTATGTCCTTCCTCTAGCCTCACCATCCGCTCTCTCTCTCTCTCCTAATCCTTAACGATTGTTTGGAAACGACACCAAACATCGCTCCTAATAACGCACATTGCTACAAAAGTGAGGATCATCTTTATTTACGAGACGTCACTCACTCACTGGAAATGAAATGTTTTGTTATCGCGATCTCGCGAAACATTGCTCTGTGTTAGCTCCGTTCAGTTAGCTCTCATCTCAGAACAGCTTCCCCGCTTTCTGCGAGGCACCCTCCTCACTTTTGCACTATTGACATCGAGGAGGAGTATCATTAACATAATGGAATCATTATCGATTATGTTGTGGTCGGCACCAAACCGATAGAGGGTGCAACTTTCTTTGTTCGCACTAATCCTCACCGGCACTGGCACCACCGGCCGGGCACTGTTTTTCACTTCCCCTCGACCAAGAACTTCTTCAATCTGTAACTAAGTAGTTAAACATACCACGCAGCAGCAGCAGCAGCATTCATCGCCCCTAGCGAGATAGCGGGAGCCCCTCAATGTTCTGTGGTAGTGTTGGTGTCTGTTAGCGATCTTGCGGCCTGCCCAACTTTGACGTTGGTGGTGGCGGCGGCGGCGGCGGAATGTGGCACACAAAACTTTCCACTTGGCTTCCCTACCAGCAAACACCTTCCCTTTGCTGCCGTGGCCTCGTTCGCGCTGTAAATGTGTGAGAAATCATCCTGTTCCGGTTGGTAGCAGCCGCGAGCGGAAGAGTTTTGCATCATTATCCTTATCCCGGGCCACGAGGCCACTTGGCTGCACCACGGCGACGTCCAGGACGATGACGACGACGACGATGAGAGGCGATGCTGTGTGTCAGAGACTCCCCCCTGGGGGCACCGGTGCAAGGGTGTGACCGTGTTACGGAAGTGCCACAAGGCCAAGACATTCCGACACCATCCGATTGAGAGAGAGAGAGAGAGTGTGTGTGGAGAAGCTCACATTCGCTCCCATTCACTCGCTGGTGCTAGATTCCCACGTTATTACCGCGATTCCTGCCCTGCGACTGTGGCCACTGCAGTTCCGTGGCGTTTTGTATTAGAACGAACTGCTTTTCCTGTTTTTTTTTTCGGGCTCTCTCTCTCTCTCACTCTTTCGCTGTCGTGCCAGCCCCCGGGAGCAACGGAAACGACAGAACCGTCGCATGACGAATGTGACGAGTGACATCGGCAGCACCGGCTGGCGGTATTAGCATCACGAATTTTAATCTTCCCCAGCACACACACTGGGGCCAACAAGGGGCCCAACAGAAATGTATGTTTGCTACCTGTGTCAGGTGTTGGTGCCACGCAAACTGCAAATGGCGTTCGTACGGTGAGCGAGCGAGCGAGTGAGCGAAGGATTTACGATACAAACATCCTTGCGCACACCGCGGGGCGTTTATGGGACATTTGTTTTCCTCACACATACTTAAGGCAATGCACACCTACAGACACAAACCCGGTGAGATGTGAGATCTGTACGGGGAATCTGAGCGCGTCACGGCCACGTCGTTTGAGGGAGGAAATGGAGATTTTGATTAAAGCCGGCTGCCAACCGGATGGAGGCGCCTAGTAGCCCGTAAAAAAACGGTTGCTGCTGCTGCTGCTGCTGCTGCTGTATAAGTTGAAAGCATTAGGTTGCGCTCGTCGTTTTACGACGGCATTGGAAATACTCCTGCTCGGTGCTGCTGCTGGTGCGAGGTACGAGATTAAATGGGGAACACTCCCGGTCGTATCCCGCAACAAAGGCTTACTCGGATGCTCCGGATGCTTTCATTGTCGGCACAGAAATGGTTTTGCAATCAAATGCTCCCATGCTGCAGACTTACCATGGTGTTTCCGGGATTAGAATGTGTCTATTATGGTTCAAAAATATCTTCTTTCTTCACATTCTTGCACACAATACACAAAGGGGTTAATTTACACTCGCTTCATGGGATCACAATCGGAAATCTCTTGTTCCTTGGTGCTTTGATCTGCTGTATCGGAGAGCAGCATATTATTTATGCTGCGGGTGCTTCATCCATAGCGGTGTTTACAAGTCGACGTCGATCATTTTCTAAAACCCGGTACCACAATACATCCCTCACGAGAAAGACTAAACAGTCCACTGGTGATTACCTTTACGAACGATACGGCCTACGGGAATGACGGTTCAGTTAATCCCCAGGAGCAAACACTGCACTCGATGACACCGAACTGCAACGAAACGAAAACGAGGTGCGACAACGAACGATGTGTACTGCGATGATTGGTCGGCAGGTCGCAGGATCGCAGGTCCGGTCGAGCTAGGCAACGGCAAGGGGTTTACGGTAACTTGGATCTCGATTACATCGATTTGTTGATTTTCCATTTATGGCTTAGCAGAAGCGGAATGGACCGTCCGGTCTACAATATTCCTATAATAATAAGCTATGGCCGTGCGCACGAATCCTAGCAAAGTAATATCGAAATGAGTTTGGACCGTGGTCCGGGTGACACGTGGATTGGAAGAAGCAATCAGACGACCGTCGGGGATCGGTCGGCTATGATGAAATGTCAACCGGAATGGAACCGAGCGTAACTAGCAAATGGATCGTCACGGATCACCGGAGACACCGGATAAGCATCAGCCATCGCCTGCAGTGGACCGTGACATCTACTTCGGATTCAAATTAAATTTCATTGATTGCGTTTTAGTTTCGCTCGATCGCACACGGGCCCGGCTGCGATGGCCGGATTTCCGTTCGAAAAATTGTTTCTTATTACACTCCCTCTCTCCATCCTGCGTTCCCTGTATCCTGTGTAGTCCTGTGCTACTCCCAAGGCGGCCACGAAGGACACCAATTCGATAACCGATGGTGAGCAAAACTAATTTCATCTTCTTGATCTAATCTCTTCGCCTCTGCCATGGGATGCTGCCTTGCCAGGTAAAAACCGGGTCGATGCTGTCAACCTCATGGTGCACGTGCTCAACTCCATCATTATGCTAATTGATCTGACCATCGTCGGGCATCCGATCAAGCTGAACCACGCGTACTGGACGACCGGTATCGGGGTGGGCTATGCGCTCTTCTCCATCGTCTACTACCTGGCCGGTGGCACGGATCGGTAAGTTGTTGTCGTCGTCGTAAACACTTCATCCCTCTTTTCGTAGCACACACGGATGCCGCACAACGGGGGTTAATTAGATTGTCAATTGTATGCTCGTCGCACCACGAGAAACGAGGACGAGCACGAGATGAGCCGCCCTGATTTGGCGAAACAAACGGCTGAATAAATCATAAAGCCAAAGCCTTCCCAACGCACAACGCACGGTAACCGTTGTGAGCCGGAGCGAAAACCAGGTTCCAGGCCCAGGACGCAAGGAGCCGCCCACTACGGGAGCAGCATTAATAATGCAGTAAACTTGTGTGGCTTGGATCTAGGCATTTAGTTACGGCATAGTAGGTTCCGACCGAACACTTCCTTCGGAGCTCGAGTAACTGACGCCGACGAGAGGCTCTTTGCTTCACAACCGAGCAACGCACGGTTAAGGGCAGCCAGGACTATTTATTTCCGCTCGTGGCACCGACAGGGATATTAATCAATCTGCAATTACTGCCCGGGATGGCAATGGTTGGCTTTCTGGCTGTTCCCGTTGATCACTGGAAGAAATTAAAGCTGGATGAAACGAGACCGAGACCGAGAAAGGGGAAAATATGCATCAGCTTTTCTCGGAAAACACGTTCTGACTTCCTTTTGAAGCTGTATGACCTTAGGGTAAATCCCCATTTGAACTGGGAACTGGGGTTTTTTGTGTTCTCGGAAGAAGAAAGTTTAACTCATTCTAGGAGAGTTTTCCCGCGTGCATGTCATGTGCGCTTGTAGCGTACAGGATTACAGTTACGATCGATATCGATTATTACTTTTTCAATGGAAGCAATAAATCTCTGATTCTATGCAAGCCACTTTTCATGCCGATAGACCTGAGTATCAGAATTTGAGCTTGTTTGTGTTGGGATGCCTTTGAATAATTGATTGATATGCCGAAACAGATCTTGATATCCATAGCTTAGCATTTAATTTGTATTTCTCGTTACATTTTTGTAATCAAATTATTTGTGCGATATAAATTAAAGATGACATGCAGAATTTATCAATCGACATCCAAATATTGTTAAGATTTTGTTAAGATGAAACCATTTACATAGAAGCACCATTCTACAGCATATGTTGCTACGATGCTTCGTAAAGCAATTCCAACTGGTCTCTCTGCTGCTACTTGATCTGTTAAAAGATAGAGCGATTCTCGTGGCTTTTTTATTATTCCAGCTTTTTTTTTAATATGAAAAGTATTGAATTCCTGATAAATATCTTCAGAGCACTTAGAAAGCCATGAAAATGCTTCTGACAGGGCGACGACGTTGGTTGCTATGATTGGCTTTTGTCTTGTCACTAAAATCGTGGCTTCAATGTAAAAACATCGGAAAATAAACTATTATCCCCCATTTTCCACATGTTGACCCACATTCATAGCCGTACACCAGAACGTACCTGTGATGCATTAAATTTGAATTCCTTCTGCTCTACCTTCTCAACCCCCCCTACGCCCTTTCCTTCCAGACACAACGATTCCAGCATCTACAAAATGCTCGACTGGACCAAACCGGGCAAATCGATCGTGATCTGTGCGCTCGGCATCTTCGCCGTCTTTCTGATGCACTTCCTCTGCTACTGTCTGTACTGTTTGCGCGTGTGGCTGTATGCGCGCGTGTGCGTCCAGGCGAACACCAGCAAGACGAGCAGCAACGAGAAAATCACCTCCATCACGAGGACACTGTCATCGATGGAGGAGGCGCAGCGGGAAAACTTCCTCAATCCGACCGCCGTCGTCGATCTCAAGTGAGGGTGCGAGCGCCGGCCGGAACGTGCGCACCGGCTCGTCTAACACACACATACGGAGACACGCATACATGCAGACATACACGTACACGACAAACACACACAAAAGCAGCTCAACAACAAAAATGCTCCACCTTTTTCAAACATCCTCCTTCAACGGTACACGTTTTTGGCCAAGTTCGTAATCGTAGCGTTCGTAGCACAGCAGAGAGAGAAAGAGAGAGAGAGAGAGAGAGCAAGGATAGGAAAAGAGAGAGAGGGAGAGAGAAAGGGCACAGCGCGGCGCACTTTGGCGCTTTGTTCCGTTTTGTGCCAGCATCGAACCAACCACCGTGGCCAACGGTGCTACAGTGGTGCTGCGCTTCGATACTGTATTTTCAGTAGCATGCTCAAGATGAAGGCGCACGTGAAACACGTGAACTCGGGCTTTTGGGGAACGATTTCCCGTTTGGCTGGCCCCTTCCGGAAGTGGGCAGCAAGCATCACCTAGTGATCACCTACTGGCACTGCGTAAGAGATCGCGACAGTGTCGATCCTCTCATCCAAAACGCGATTAGCAACACCACGCACCCACACAGCCACAGTTGGTTTGGTTTGCGTGTGTATTATTAGTAACCAGAATTTCAATACTCGCCAACAACAACAACAACTCGTAGTTTACTCGTTCCGTAGGGGCTTTGAGTTGACGCATATCAAAATGTGGATTGTGGAGGCAAATCGAGGTCGAGTCGTGGATTCGATTCCCGTTTTCCCTTCCACGTTTTTTTTTAAATATATCCTAGCAAAAGTATATTATGTTCCTACCTTACTTTTAAGCATGGTACACGGGATTTGCACGTTTCCCTAGCCTACCCTAAGATCCCATTGTGCGAGCATCTTTAATTACGCAAAAAACACAAAGCAAAACACTGTATCCGCTCCATATCATAAGACACTTTTCCCCCTTCTCCAGCGTGAAACAAGTGAACACAACACAACTAAACGAAACTAATAATACAACACAATTCCCACAAAATCACAGTCAAAGATAAAACGAACGGCAAAAAAACACATAACAGAAGAAGGAGAAGACAAAAATCGGAAAAGAGATAGAGGAAGAACCAATTAAAGAAACAAACATGGAAACTCAAAATCAAAAACATTCACCGGATTTGTGAACCTAGAACGACGATGTGTGGGTGGGGTCTGCTCCACCCTGCTACGCCGCGCACCGTTTTCAGCCCGACTCACTCCACTCACAAAATGTTAGATCTTTAGCGTATAAAGTTACTATTTGCTCACAAACAAAACAAACGTCGTTTTTGTCTCGGGGTGTGAGGGAGAGAGTAGACGTCGAGGGAGGGAGGGGGGGGTCGAGCTGGTTGCAAACGTGGAGAGGTGGAGATATCATGATACATGTTGGATCTTCGGAATGCGTCTTTAAAGTACAGTCGTTGATTCTAGAATCTATATTTGAATCGTGTGAAAAATCAAAAGAAAACCTGGATAAACAAACCTAACAAAAAACCGTAGTAGTGAACACACATTAGTAGTGCACTGTTCTGGTTGGAGCGCAGGAGTGAGGTGAGGCAGGGGATCGATCGTGGGAGCGAATGCGATAGCGAGTAGATGCGCGAGGCAGGGCTTGGGCGCACGTAAAGTGCGGTAGCGGAGTTCGTAGAATCGAAGGAATTGGAATGGAGACAGAGCTGGGTTTATGCGATAACCGTATGCTTCTGATAATAGTCTGCAAAAAAAAAACAAAACAAAACAAAACACAAAAAAAAAACACAGAAAACTGGTGATATTCTCAAAATATTATAATGAAAACAACTGACGCAAAAGGGAGGGCAAAAAGGGGGATGATGAATGTGGAAATGAGGGCAACGAGAAGACGAAGAAGAAGAAGAGGGAGGCCATCATCTTTGCCACCAGCCCGCCCTTCGGTGCCGTAGGATTTTAGCGATAAAACGTGCGTGGTACCGAAACACGAAAGCGGAGAAACGGAAAGCAAAAACCGCATGGGGGGCAAATTAACAAAGAAACAAAACAAAAACAAAAAACTAGCAAAACATTGGTAAGTTTAAGCAGTGTGGGTGGCTGGGTGGGCGCATTGGCATGACACGTAAGTTGTACAATTTGTCGTCTTCTAATCACGCTCTCACATGTCGGCAGGGCGGCATCTGGTCGGAAGGCGCTGAAGGGAAAGAAGCTGATAGTGGCAGTGTACCGGCCGGCCACTGTAAGGTCGTGTTGGGAGTGCATTTCACGGTAACAATGTAACAGAAAAGCAACCAGAACAAGATAGAGATGAAAGGGGGGTGTTAAAGAGAGCGGACAGGAGAGCAATAAGCAGCATAAGAGAGAAAAGGTATGCCGAATATGTGAAGCGAAGAGCAACAAACAGCGGCAAACAGCAGCTACAACAGCAGATGGAGAAGAAGAAGATGAAAAAAACAAAGAAACATTCCATTTATGAGTTAATTGGTTTGTTTAGAGTAAAACGAAACCAAATATATAAAAATCATGTTAAACGGGTACAAGGATGGGGAGAGTTGTTTTCCTTCCTCTGGCCGCCTGTTCCTTGAGAAAGGAATTTCCTCGCAAATGCTATAATTTCCTTTTATTGCGCCATCACATCCCACGCCTCGCCACGGGAGCCCCAAACCACACACGAAGACAGGTACGTATTCGAGGATGCGGTTTACAGCGATGGCACTTTATCAAAAATGTAATGTGCCGAGATCCAATTAGCACGCGACACGTTGCAGAAACGGTGTCCTAAATAGCGGTCGTTAAATGGTTTTCATTTTTCACGAGCTTCATGGTACGGCGGTCGATCGTTTCAGTCTATCGAACGAGCGATAACGTCTCCGTATCGACGATATTCTCCTGCTTCACAGTCGAGTCGCTTTGATCCATTAACTTCTGGCTGTATTAATCAGAAGTGGACTATCACAACGCTGCTTTCACAATAGAGGATTAGTATCACATAAAAATATATGCTCACACATTAAAATCGCAGCGATTCCTCGTAGCTTTAGAAGGAACTTCAAAGATGGTGTTTTTTTTCATCTGTGAAAATCTACAAATTGTGGCCGAATCTGCACTGAATATAGGAACCTACGCAAGGAAATCAGTGTTGCATTTTTATTGTAGCTTTGGGCAGCATCAATTTTCCCCGTGAACCATCAATTATGTCCACCTTGTTCGAGCATTCGGTTCACAATTCTCGCGTGCAACACAAGCGCAGTTGTGTAAAAGCTTGTAAGCAATTGGAGGGTCTTTTTTTCAAAATATGTTTTGCCATTTTTCATAAACCTTATGTGACAAAGAACGATATTAGTATATTCAATAGTACTCATATCTGTTAAATTATATAAAAAAATAGTTTTGGCCTTTTGTATATGTATATGTAAATATATAATGACGGACGAGCCGTATGTTTAAGTTTTTGGCATTTTACAACATATTTTACATTTAATTAAATTATGACTTCTTCTGTCCAATCTAAAAAACTACGGACTTATACCGACACCCTAAGTGTGAAGAGGCTGCTTTATCTCTGTGCCATACCGTTATCTAGTAGCTTCATTTATGATTACACGAATAACATCGTCACCAGTTATTAATACGACCCAGCCAGCGTGCATGGAAGAGAACTGTAAAATCTCTGCGCTGGACCTTCTCAGACCGTTTTTACATTCGGAGATGGCTTGCTTCGACTTTTATTTTCGTACTTTCAAAAAAGTACAATTCGCGCCATAGCCCGCTGTTGATCTGTCAAGGTCGTCTTTACCGTTTGCCAAGCAAGCAAACCTGAGCGCCAAATCAATTGCTGATCAGAATTACTCTTCCAAGGACATACTGGCAAGGATGGAACGGTGACACACTTTCGCATGTTGCACAGTAGCACACATTGGCTTGCGTTTATCAACCTGAAATTTACCGGAATCCAACGGTTCACCCAATTCACACGCGAAATTATGTACTCTCTCCCGCTTGCTGGGTTCTAAAATGCACCAAGATCTCTGAATGGATGCTGGTTAGCGATCGGGAAGCACCCAGGCCAACTGGTTTACTCCCTAACTGGTCGCGATCTCGGGGTGGGCTCCGCTCACCGTGAAACTCACTCTTGCGCTCACCTGCGCCGCTCTCGCACGCTCGCTACGCTTGGCCTGGCACTAGAATGAAATGGAGGTGGGAGAGGACCGGCTTCCATGCCGTTGCCGTCTCCATCGTTCGCCGCCACCGTCAGTCCTTCGCCTACTACGGACGAGCACACGTGCGTGCGTGCGTTCGCTTTGCTTGGTGCTTGCAAAGCATTCTTTCTCGCGCATAAGAAGCATTAACGCCGTACGTTCGTTGTGTTCGGACCGTCTTCGCAGTCCAGCCCACCCCCAAAAAACGGTGCCGGAACGCTTTCCGAAAGGTGAGCTACTCGTTCTCGAGGTTATACGTTGACGCCAAGCTGTGTGTGCTCGAGTGTGCATTTTCGGTGTGTGTTTGGCGTGCGAGGATCCACCGTCATTTCCTTTTTCGCGCTTCAAATCTAGTCAGCCAGTGTGCGAAAATCGAGAAAAAGAAATCAAACCTTCAAAGTGTAGTGCGTGGTTAATGCTGACGTGATCGACCGACCGACCGACTTGCCTTTTGGATCAAATGTTCTTCTTTATTGCACCGCACGCACGGTGATCGTGTATAAAACCGGAAGTGAGAACCGCCTCGATCGCAGGCTAGCGGAACAGAACACCTTCTGGTGAATGCATGGCGTTTTCTAATTCGTTATTCGATCGGTTTTAGTGATTGGCTTTGAATTGAGTGATAAAATTGTGTGCCAGATTCGGAATGATACATGTTTTTATGATGATCATAACCTTGGCCTCGAACGTATAATCGAGCCGTTGTGGGTTGATCTAGACTAGATTATAGAGAGGAATATCTATCCACCTGACACATGAGTGAAATTACGTTTTCTTTTTGTAAATAAATAATTTACGAACCAAACGTTCAGTGACGAAACGCACCCCCCCCGCCGGGCTGGACCATGCTTTGGGCAGATCGCGCTTATGTTGCAGCACCAACCAACCTCCCCCTACTGGTCACACGGGCAAACGAGGTGCAAAAATTGCTAAACACAATGTCGAGCAATGCGTTTACCTCTTCCTCCACCTCCTCTGTCTGCCGCGACATGAGAGTCTCTCTCTCACAAGGGGTGTGTGCCTCGAGCGTTGCGTTTTGTCTTTTGCTTGCACACCACCTGTCGCCACGCCGGTTACAATTGTTGTACCGCCGGTGTATGCCGCCCGCATTGAACCATATTTAGGTTATGGTGTTATTAATAATCGTCCAATCGGGTGGCACTAATTTGAACGATTGAAATTACATAAGTTATGGACGGGGAGAGGAGGAGAAGGAGTACATAAACATGTATCGATGGCGCCCACGGGGTGTACACCAGAATCTGCCCTTGACCGGCCACTCTGGGCTAGAATGCGCCGTCTAATGATGGTCATTATGTTGTTTGTTGCTACTGTGCCCGTTTCAGCGTACAATTTGTGTGACAATGTTGGTGATTTCTCTTTCAAAATGGATCCATTACCGTCGTAACAACGAGACATGTTTTTAGAAAAAAGTGAGATTCAGGGCATGCTGCTTTCACGGTGGCTCCAAAAACTGTTTAGTGTTTGCACAGCTGCTGCTGTGGTTGCTACGATTCAACCAACCAGCTCTGACACATCGTCACTACACTCCATTTTATGTCCCCTGAAAAAAGTTGAAAAAAAACCCACTGACTGCCGTTCTACCTTGAAAAATGAAGTCCAGAAACGAGTTGAAGGACCCTCGAAAACACTGACCTCCTTCAGGGACTCCTTTTGATGGCACAGACCGATACGCGACATTCATTGGAAAGCATAATGAACTGTGGGGTGCTTGCGGTATCGGTCACACCAGTCACGGCACCGCGTAAGCGATGATTCGCGGTCTGAATATTGTTTACGTTCCTGGTTCCTCCATCGATCGCCGCCATCGGCGAGGTCGAGCACGCGCTGACCATTCCAGCGTTCATTGCTCACGCGCACGCGGTACTCGGCGACGTGCTGGAGCAGTGGTCGAGTGGTTCTATCGGTGAAAGAGCATAGATGGTAGTCATCCCGGCCAGTAGGTGACCTGCACAGCACGTACAGCAGCGATTCCGTGCTTGGCGCGTGGTTTAACAACACAACTCGGTCGGTCGGTACTTCCAGTTCCCGCTTTAATCGGTTCCAAATGTTCCAACCAAAGATGTAGGACACCTCACTCGGGGTGAGAGCGTAATAGATTGGGGATTGAAAAGGAAGCCAACAGAATTTCCGGGTGTGAGGCCCTAGGTTGCGTTCGCTGCCCAAGGTAAAAACGTTCTAAAGAAGGCCTTCAAGTGCTGCCTTTGGACGGGGCTAATTACTCGGGTCTGATCGGGCCGAGAAGTACATTAACGCGACACTTTACGTAACGTTAGACGGTGTCCAATAGAGTAGCCAGTGTTGCTTCTATCGTCTACTAACGACAAAGGGCAATTGCCTTTTGTCACTCGAATCAATATCGAACCAGTCTTCTCAAAGGAGAGGGTAACCTGACCAGCACAGAGCGCAGAGCTGCTGTTAGATCTTGTTTTTGTCGTTGTGTTGCATAATAAAACCACACCCCACCGGGGGAGCGGTGCTGATCAACCCTCTGGGAAGCGGTGCACAACCACGAGAAATAAATTCACTCTGTCACTGGTCAATTAAAGAATCGAATCAACTGCATGCAGCTGACCTGCATGGTGCGATCTTCGGGAGAGAATCCCCAGAAAGCATCACTGGAGGCGAGGTCAATGACCAACTTCGTCAACAAAGGGCTCTCCAATCAAGAAAGCATTGAGAAGAACGAGATATGCAAGTGAACCAGTTCACCTTACACGAAGGCAAGGCCGCCACCAGCCCTTAGCATCATGTCGTGTTGTTCCCCGATTTGCTGGATGCGCCATCTTTACTGTTTGGCTCTGTGGCTGCGCTTCTCACGGTCACACTCGGGGCGAGGCGAACAGATGCAAAAATACCTTCGCCTTGATCCCGAGGGCCAACCACTACCACGACGATGACCACGACGACCCTGGACAGTGTTGCTGCTGGTTCTCGTCGTCGTCGTCGTCGTCGTCGTCGAACAGGTTTTATTACCAGGCCACACAGAGCCCAGGGTCCATCAGGTTGTGCCATCTCTCACTGGCCACTGGCCACCAACCAACAGAGAATGCGATAAGCATTGATCGAAAAACGTTTGAGCGAGCTGCACGTTGATGGCGAATTATGGTCGATGAATTCCGGTTTCGGGTTCGTCGCTGGCGGGCGCGTTGAAGTTCTTCGTTCATCGCTCGTCGTCGTTTGTCGTCTTTTGGGCTGGTTTGTGGACGCGATCTTGAAATGCCCGCTTTAGATCGCGTTTGTGCAACATTTCACCCAAAATGGTCGTCGATGGGGGCTTATCTGGCCACGGTCAATCCACGATCACCGGCTCTTGAAGGTTGTTCTGCCATCGACGGTGGTTTTGTTGCATCATAGGCCGTTGCCATCAGTAGCTTCTGTTTTTGGTTAGATCGTTTACTTGTTCCTCCGCGCGTGTGCTGCTGCTGTTTGCGCAACCAGTGATCGACTACCAACACGATCACGATCACATTTCCTCTGCTCATGTTGCAAATCGTGTTTCAAACAAAAGCCAATCATTTATACCAGTACCAGCAGCCGGCATCCGGTTACTTCCGTATCGTGACCACACGTTACTTTGATACGCGAGAACAACACAGCAAAACCGGTGGCCTGCTCAGGCGATGCATCACGCAGGCGCGCTGCAATTCTATGCAACTCACGCAACACGCACAAACAGCCGGACCGGATCCGAATGCCACGGAATTGAGCAATACTATCAGCAGCAATTGTGTCAGTGCGTGCGCATTACGGGCTCTGCCGGTCATTTCATCTGCAAAATCTGTCTGCCTGCTTCACTCTGCGCTTGCACCC
This sequence comes from Anopheles aquasalis, assembly GCF_943734665.1. NCBI lineage: Eukaryota > Metazoa > Arthropoda > Insecta > Diptera > Culicidae > Anopheles > Anopheles aquasalis. The sequence goes on from NC_064877.1 coordinate 80,637,417, forward strand.
TTAATTCCGTTCGATTTCGCCAGTCAACTGTAGGGCCTCGCGTTCTGCGCCTCAAAATGTGTCTGTGGTTAGCGAGAGGGTAGCGCGTGAATTTCCCAACGCCCAAAGCCCGGAGGGAGCTAAATGTCAGTATAACGTGAAAAGTGAACCAAACTTGAATTTCCGAACCATCGCCAAAGAGAGGACGGGGTGGTTTCTGCGGTGATGGCATGTTGGTTCGCCAGTGCAAATGCGCTCCTTTCCCGCTACCATCCGGCCCCCGGGGGGGGGGGGGGGGCCTCGAGGTATGGTTTTGTTGCAATCGACGATGGCGACGATGCAATCGCAGGTGCCTGGTGCAGCATAGCGACCGGTAACTGAAACGCAACTGCAAAGCGACGAATGAGCGAGAGAGAGAGAGAGAGAGGTGGCCGAATGCAAATGCAATCCATGGGAAAGCCGGATCGGATCGGAATTGACTCTGGATGTTTCGGTGGTGCCGTCGAGGAGGTGGGGTTTTGCGTTTCGTTTGGGAATTTACCGGTTATCCGCACGCGTGGTCGGTGCAATGATTAAAACATGGAATTTTCCTTTGCTCTGACGAGTGGGCGTTGGTGTTGGTGGTGGTGTGCACGTGATGCAGGTGACCTACATGCATGCGGAGGGAAACATACGGTCCAATTATTGATATGAAACGCGATGTAACCACCTCCGTGGGTTCCGTGATTCCTGGGAGAAAAAGGATTGCCTGATAAAAAGCAAACCCTGATCTCGTAGTTTCCACCATTAGCCCTTGGGTTGAGGCGCAAACAGCCAATTGAAATTACGAGCATGGGAACGCGTCGTTGTCGTGTGCGTCTGTCTTGCATAATGCTACTCATTACCGGCTCCGTAGTCAGTCAACATATCTCTCGCACTCTCTATCTAAGCTTATCCGAGGAGGCCGCGTGTCTTGGGAAGCTTGTCGCAAGCCTTCAATATATATGATTCGAGCCAGTCTCCGTCTTTTATGGGCGAGTGCGATACGATCCTGGAGCTGCCTAGGCGCGGGCTGCTACACGGTGAGAAACTCGGGTTTCGCCATTGCCGCCTGCCAGCATAAAGTACGCCACGATTGCCATGTATGAGAATGGAACCATAAAGTACACCACCAGCCAGTAGCTCCGAGCTGCTGGATCATAAATTTTGTATCGTTTTAACGACGAAAGGGTACGAAACAATTGAACGAGCATACGCGGTACACGCAGTGACCATAATGCAATGGCCCTTTGCCCGGGAAATCGGTTATATGCTACGCAGATCTACCCGAAACAGTATTATGTGTGTTATGCTAATACGCTAAGGCCGCTAGGACTACATAAACGTCTACATCGTTCATACATTCGCGACGGAAATTATTATTACTCAACGACGCCAACAATTAAAGTCATATGCTCGTCTGCTTTACAGCACAGCGCACACCCTTTCGCCATGGCGTTTAATGCCGACCACAAGCCGGCCAGTGCGAGCAGTAATAGGCGAGCGACGCTAGCGAAAATGTGCCAACCGAGAGCACCAAACAGCAAAAGCGTCGTTCCCGGTTGCCTGCCGTGGTGGCGCTCGAAGTCATTACAGTGTCCAAAAGTGTTGAGGCTCGCCCGCCCTGAACATTACGTTGGCAGACCATCGGGAGTATGATGATACTGCGGGGCAATTAAAAGCCATTATTAACATCCGAACTCCGCTTGTCGACCGGAAAAGGGTGGTGGTGCCTTTTTTTTCGTTAATTATGCTCCAACTCCCCTTCTTTGCATCGAACAGTGCTTGCTGCTCTCGTTAGATTATCTCCTCATCCACAGTACCACCGCGAAGGCGCGTGTTTTGTGTGGATTACGTGAGTGCGATCGCGAAAATCATTTAACCATGCTTTGCGTTTGATGTGCTATGCCGTGTGACATTTGAGCTGCTTAACACTTTAAGGTCAACATTGCACAATGCAAATTCAGAACGTAAAAGTAAACGCCCTATTCTCCCAGGGGTCTATACATTCCTTTCCGATGATGTACAGCCCCTTTTTCGAATGGTTACCGGCGGGGTGACACCTGTGTGGCTCAAGTGGTGGGCACCATAGCAACGCGCATGCTACTAATCCGCCCGTCCGTCTGCTGCCACTCTCAAGATGGCCTTGACAGCAGCACAGCACAGCTGCTCGTTGCCCTTGCTCGCCATTGACCGTTGATGGTGGCTGGAAGGCGCTGAATAATGAGCAGCAGCAGCAGCAGCAGTGGTAGCTAATGAATAAAGAAGAATCAGTAAGATGAGCCACGTCACAGCCTTGAATGACAAACAAAAAACCATCTTTCAAGAGATACACAACATACTGGTCGTGCGGTGGTGCTCGAAGCAGTGATTCCTTCAGCAACTACTTAAAGTTTTCTTCTCTCTCTGCTCAGCTCATTGCTTTTGTTCATCTAAGGAGCGCTCCAAAAGCAGCGCAGTAACGAAGAATGTTTTTCACAAGATGCGAATGTTGTGAGAATGTTCTGCAGTCGTTCTCTACTAATGAGACGAGCAAACACATCCCAAAACAGGAGTAATCGTAGCAACCCGTAGGTAAAGTCGATCACCATGTGCTTCTATGGCTGCTCTGTTGTGTTGTGGTGTGATTGCATCTTTTTTTATCTCTTTGAACCGTATTTTCGCGCCTCTTTTTTGCCCATGTTTACGATGTACGCTATAAGGCAGCGAGCGGTATAGCAAAAGGAAAGAAAGAAAACACGAAGTAAATCTCACAAGAAGAGCAAAAATCAGCCAGCGTCGGTTGTTGATTCTACCCTAGCAAGGCGGCGAATGACGTCACTGGAGCTCGTTTAGGTCCCATCCAACCATCCAACCAATTACTGTTCCAACCTGTTTGCGCATCGATTTGTCTGGAAGCTACTCAAGCAACCAAGCTCAAGTTCAACCGATCGCTGAGTAACCTCATGCGAGCCATGAGTGCTTTGAGGGCACTTCATTCGTCGCCGCTAATGACAGACCTTCGGGCAAGCTGCGACCAATATCGTTATTAATCCCTACAATCCGGAAATAGTCCATAGCACAACACGTGAGTCAGCTGCGATTGACAATAACCTGGCTATTTTGTATCGATAATGGCACCCCTATCAGAACGGAAACAACGGAGTGACGCCCGAACTCACCGGGTCATTCCGAGCTTTATCTATCGTTTACGTCGTAATCTACACCCGGAACGTGGCTGCCTCGCCCTTCTCGCAGTTCACAGCAAACGAGCCCCCTCGTTACTAATGATACTGCGGTTCGTTATCTGTCTATTAGAATCGATACGGTACTCGGTGGGGTTGGTCGCGTATTCTGTGCCGCTACCATTAGTCTGATAACTGTCTGGACAGCGTGTATGATAGCGGTCGTTGTCCGATTAGTCCCGAACCGGACCTTTTCACTCATCATCAATGTCCATCGTTTAGGTACAGCCGTCTATTTGCTTCTCGGAAGATACAGACCAACTGTGACGGTGTTTTGTGATAACAAGCGTCAAGTTGTGGCCGAGAAGATGTCGTCCAAGTTCGTGACCTCCTGCAAACAGGAGCTAACAGTGCGCAACTGTGGGTTCGCTCATCTGCCCGCCGAAGAAATACGATTAAACGCCCGTCGCTCGCTCGCTCTTTTCCGACAACAGAAAAACCATCCATAAAACGAAACCACCAAACCGGCGGTGAACTGGCCGGCCAAAGATTTAGGAAGGCCAAAGCCGGTGGACCTCTCGCACTCCTGCTAATTGTCCCGACCGAGCAGTCGAACTCAATCATCAAAGAGCCCGGTCACCGAGGAGACGCCCAGAAAAACCTTCGCCGTCACGGTGTCTTGGATTGTTTTTTTTTTTTGGAGATCGAGCGCGAAATCGTGAGGCGGTGGCCGAGCTCGCGCGCGCGCGCGCGTTTCAAGTTCAAGTTCAACCGGTAATGAGCGTTTTCCTGTGGGGCGTCGAACGGCTTCGATCGGTACACCACCCCCTAACGGAATGCCGGCCATGAACCTCGGGCACCGAATGTGCGGCCACTCGTTATGCTGCCATGTCACGTAATTGACGATCTCTAGAGAGCTCTGCCGCGTCATTGTCAACGCTGAAGTTTGAAGTACTCGAGGGGGGAATCGATGTCACCATTTGAGAGAAGGTCGACCTTCACGATGACCTGGAGCACGACGGTGACGGTGATAACGATTAGAATTTTATTGATGATAATTTATCTCGATGTCTGGTCGATCAGCAGCGAACGAGCTAACGAACCGAGAGGGCCATTTGTATCCGTTAGCCTTTATGGAAGTGGAACTAGAACGTCTTTATTTGGTTCCTCGGTTTTTGTGGTTGACCCAAATTCAAATGACAATTTGCAAACCAGACAACGCTTTGTGTCTCTTCAAGCGTACTTTTAGCGTTCTTTTTTGTTTCTTTTAGTCAACCGCGAGTAACCGAAACACCGTTCCACCATTAGCACGTCGCGCGAAATGGTGATTGGGATGCGATAATGATGATAGCCAGCGGGAAGCGAAGAAAGCACAACCACTGCAGTACGACTCCCGTGGTGACCATGTTGGGAAAACAATCAACAGAAGAGTGTGTGCGCAGAGTGTGGCACAGTTCTTGGAGTTGGAATTGGAGTTGAAGTGGAACGGAACACTGTTGCCATTCGCCACTCGGTGTGTCCTCGATGTGTGCAATTTTTGTGAATACTTTCGCGTTATTGTTTTTGAGGTTCTCGAGAGGGAGAGAGAGAGAGAGGCTTTGAAGCCCATTAGTCTGTGCGAATAAGAGCATCATTCTGTTAGCTCCGTTAGTACAAGACGCCAGAGCCAGAAGACTGTTTGTTGTCTGTTTGGCGTGCGTCATTCCTAAACCGTATGAGGTCGTAAGTGTGGTGCACCAAGGTTAGCATGAATGGAGAAAGGTAGAGACGCTACTAGGCCAGTCCAGACATCTCTCACGCTTTCACCTTTCCGGTAGCACCATTCTGTGGAGCTCAATGTGCCCCTGGTGGCTAATTGCACTAACAGAACTGGTACTTCCGGTCCCAGTCCGGTCGCTCCGAGTCCATTTGCATGAACTTTCTCCAAACGTTACCAACCAGTCGATCGAATGAGTAGAATGTTTTTCCTTTTTCATTGGCAGTTGCGCATTTTAAATGTCCATCATTGTTAATGTAGAAGACCTCTCCGCATAACCGAGAATCGCATTCCACATTGACGCAAATGATCACCACCACGGGAGTGTCAAATGGGAAGCCGAAACATTCTGTGGCTTTCTCTTGTATTGCTTTTTGGCGTTCTGCTTGGCCACAATGAACGTTGACATCATCATGTCATGGCCTCCTGTGGTGTGTCAGCGCTTTGTTTCGTTGGATGGCCTCGCGGCCATTAGCGGAAACATGATCTTTGGTTTGTTTACCTCAGTACACCGGAGTTACGGAGACTCCATAAAAGGAGCGTGATTTAACCAAACAATCCATCCAGTCCATTCAACTGCCTTGTAGCTTTAATGTCCGATCGTTAAAACGATATCTGCACCGTCCTGTGCTACCACATTCCCAGGATGTGCGTCAATAATGCAACGACATACTCCTTGTCCTCGTTTGAACATCCTCCACCGGCGATCCATCATACGTTGTATCAACACAGACAGGACAGAAGCTTTACAGAGCTTCACAGCAGAAAAAGTAGCACATTTTCCCAGTCGGAAGCGTGCGAGCGTGTAAACAGAATGGTCAAGGTCGCGTCGTCAAGCTCGTGGCATCCAAAAACGCGATTCCCGTGTTCGGACACTGGACGCCTTTGTGATGGCGTCTGATCTCTATCGGACTCGACTCCGCCAGAAGCACCATCACTTACCAGCCAGACAAGCGACAAGAGTCGAACCAGCGCTCAGAAGTGGTTTCGCAAATAAAAACACAGACCACCACCGCGAGCAGAGGGCAGAAGCGGGAGTTAATTCCGGAACGATCGCGGTGTCGCGTTGCATAAAGAGGGCGACGTTGCGACATTGCGTAAGAACCGTATTATGGACCTCGCGGGGGCATTTAATGTTCTGCGCCTGAGCGCCAATCTCGGCGATCTCGGCCGTGCGCCTCATATTGTTTAGTGAATAAGAAAAATGAAACACAAAAAGCATACGCGGCATGGCTGACCGGCATTCCGTTGGCATCTTTTGAGAAATCGATAAAATGGTAATGGGCACGGGCCGGTGGAACAATAGAACCCGTGGCACAATAGACTCCGCCGGAGATGTATGTGCGCGCGCCTTTTGCATAACAATCTGGAGCAGTGTTGTTGGTGTGAAGCTGATTAATAACTGTGCCAATTGCAATACTTCGATTCCTTCCCTTTCATTCCAGAAACGGTATCCAATGGCTACGAGATGCCAACGGCCTTCAAGATCTACTGGATGCTGCACAACATCACACTGATCCTCTCGATTTGCATAACCATCATCTACTGGGCGATTCTGCACAATGGTAGGTTTGGTTCTCCCGTGGCATCATCTCTCGCCGTGCACCGTACAAACGATCGTTCAATTGTTGTTGGTTGTTGATGATTCTCTCTCTCGCTTGTTTCACCTTCTCCACCTCTCAGACACAATGGTGGTCGATGCGAACAACATCCTGATCCATGCGTTCAATTGCGTGTTCATGTTTCTCGATCTCATCATCGTCGCGTACCCGGTGCGCCTGTGGCACGTGGTGCAACCGATCGCGTTCGGTCTGGCGTACTGCATATTCTCGGTGATCTACCACGCGGCGGGCGGTACAAACCTGTAAGTACTGACTGGCTCGCTGGCTGGCACTGTCTCAATGTGAAACGTGCAATTGTGTTGTGGCCCCGCTCATACTTCACTCCAGGCCCCCCAGTACCCCCCAAATCTACTACTAACCTGCGACTACCCCAACGACGAGTCTGTTATGTGCACGCGCCATGCACGCTCTCTCTCCGTTGCGATCGATCGACTGTTACTATGATTAATGATGCTTGGCCGTTGCCCGGACTAACGAACGATCCTAGCCCGCCCGATTGCAATGGCGGTCATGTTTCGGTCGATTAACAATAATTTTGGACAAAAAGTACGCGCAATTCTATTGGCCCCGGTCGGGGTATCATCAGCAATCACTCGATCACCGACGTTCGTTTGAACCCTTCTGGGACGGGACCTGGGACGGGACGGACGAGACCAGGCCAGAGCACGCTATGGGCCCGGCACGGTTGCAATCGCTCGTTACGCAAGTTACCTACATTGCACGTTGCCATGACATTCGTCGAGAATGGTCTAGAGCAGCGCACGCTGCGGTGACTTGCGCGAAAGCAATCTAATGAAAGTAATTTGGAAGAAAATTTATAAATTAATTTGTGTTTAGGAATTTCTGGAAATAGTTTAGTAAAAATGTTTGATTGTTTATTCATGACCACCATAATGATGCTGGGAAAAACAATTTCGCGTTTAAAATCCATTTTGGGTTTTTTTTAGTTCAGTTTTTTTGAGATTTCAGTTTCCATGAATATTTAATAAAAAAAATATTTCATTAAAAATATTTAGAACAAATTACGGACATTGCAATAACAATCATTTTAAATGAAGATCCCTTATGGCGCACTAGTAATTTCAAAAAAATCCTATCATTAGTGAGACGAAAAAATTCTAGCACACAGTTCTGAAGGGAAATGTCCAGCTCACATACTTTAGCATACTTTACAATTGTATTTATTTAGCTAAGGCTAATTGCATCATGATTGATTGAAATGAAGAGGAATAATCGGTTCGGTTAAATCAAGTGAACAATCTCCGTCGAAGGGAGAAGATTGAATTCTGCTTATTCCATCACCGGTCCAGTTCGGTTCGGTTTCATAAAACAGCGACGCCAAGCACGCTACTCACCCGGTGTCGGCCGGTAGAATTGCATAACTTTTGATACGACGCCCATAGACTCGGTTGCAATTGAGCTGCTAGTGCTCTCGATCCGTTCGGTGCTCGATATACCATGGACCTGTGGCTTCCTTGTTATTTGCATTCAAACATCTCACTCGCCGTTTGGCTGGAGACTTGGAGGAAACGAGTCTGTAGCGAGCATAAGTATTGCTGCAGAAACCTGTTTTTAATCGAAAAACGTTTTGCAACACTTCCTGGACTCCGCAGTTCTCCAGTGCTGCACTGGACTGCATGGTCTGTGCGTAGATCGGAACTTAAAAGAAAATGATCAGCGATCAGTTGGGG